>NC_028455.1:32892249-32909727 GCF_000263155.2 Setaria italica | reverse complement strand
TATACTAAACTATAATAGATAGTAATATGCTCACGTGTTGCCACTTGTGCTTGCAACGAATCCATCTAATAGCACCAGACAACACCGCCTACCACTATCCTTCCTCGAACATGTATGTTGGTGCGAACGAACCACAGGCAGTCTTACCGGGCCCCAAGTGGGGGACCTGGAAAGACAGCCTCCGTGTTCTCTCACTAATTGCGCTTCCTAGAAAATGAACGCCTGCAACATCAAACATTCATATCATACCGTTGGGTGGGGGGGGGGGGGAGGTGTTGCTAGCTGGACTTCTCAGCCAGAGATAGATAAAAATGGTCTAACACTTCGGGCTCTGAAGTCCTATGCGTTTAAGGCTCAGCCTCTTAGGAGTCAGCTTCTCTAGAGTACAAAATCAACAATGAGATTGAATCATCCAATTGAGGCTCAGCTTCTTTGGAGCCAGCTTCCGCAGGAGCTAGCTTCTGGGGCTTAAAAACTGAAGCTGGAGCTTGGCCAAACAGGCCCTCAAAGTCTGTGTACTCCTTGGGCCTAAACGTGGATTAAGGTTGCATCCATAGTGTATCCAATGATCATCCTAAATTACTAATTTTCCCCTGTGAGAAACCAACATTTATGTGTTTTGAGATCCCTGCTATGTTTGGTGGGGTAGCATAGAAGCACTTCTCTATGAAATGTCTCGGTTCAACCTATATTCAGTATTTGACAAAACACCATTTTTTGTTTAGCAAGTAACAGTAACAGACTTTTAAGCCGCATAAAGTATACAGTTCTTACCTTCCCGTTCCACTCTGACCAAATGTTCCAGTGAGGAAATTGACCTACTTGATAGAGGCCTCCTGCATCCCATGCTTCAGCAATGAGCTATAATTACAATTGAGGAAGCAGTGAGGGGAATGCCAAACACCCAAGGAAACAAGAATATGTTAACATTGTCAACTATTATATACTGCTCTGTATAGTTAACAGCCAGTCAATTTCAAGCGGAAGCTAAGTTCAATTGGTTACACAGAAAATGTTCTCATCTTTAAAACCGTGAAACGGATTGTAGTCTTTAGTGAGTGTAGATAGATAACACATAAAATATAACAGCTACCTTGACACCTCCAAGAATCGGGTCATTGCTAATCATGTCAACAAGTGGTGGTCTAACAAGAGGTGTCCCTGTTGTAGTCATGTCACCCCCCATTGGACCACCATACACATTGACTGGATCCCATAAGCTGATAACAGAAAAGGTTAACTTAAGAAAAGTCTCAAAAGAAAAAAATATGAAGAAAATGTGAATTGCATGTTACCTGCATGCTCTGGTCATTATAGACGCGAGGTCAAAGCGAAAACCATCAACATGCATTTCTGTCACCCAGTATCTGCAACATCAAACTCAGTATTGCATAAATAATTTCCTTAACAAGCATATAACTTAAACACAGATATGCAATGATCACATATATATTCAAGATAATTATTTATTTATTCATATGCAAAAAAACAGTGAAATGATACAATATGTTTCCCTGTTTTATCAGGATATTAAGAAATTCAAGATGCTTTTATATTAGGGCACAAAAGCATCAGCATTGCTAACTATCCGTCCAAAACATTCATCTTCCAATAGAATGACAAGCAGAACAAGGAAATTAAGAAGAATTAATGAAAATTATATACATATTTGTACCTCAAGCAATCCAGGATAAATTCGCGGACTACTGGATGATTACAATTGAAGGTATTTCCACAACCGGAATAATTATAGAACTCTCCCTGCACAAATAAGTGCCCTTCAAATTGTTAGCTATAAAGACATGAATCTATGAAGGAATTACATGACACAATAATACTCTATGAACCAGGAAAGAAGAATTACATGATGAGAAATACATCTCACCTTAGGTGCAAGCATGTAGTATGTACTATTATCTATCCCCCTAAAGGATAATATTGGGCCTTTCTCATTACCCTCAGCTGTATGATTGAAGACAACATCCATGATCACCTAAAAGTGACATATCTTCATGTCAAAATTGATATGATAAAGGAAAGCTGGTACTAGGTGAGCATTAAGATTTAAGCCATTAACTCAAATCAGCTTGGTTACCTCAATTCCCCGTTTGTGAGCCTCTCTTACAAAAACTTTGAATTCGTTAATGGCATCGCGTCCAGAGTTGCCACGGGACGAATATCTTGCCATTGGTGAGAAAAAATTTATTGTAGAATATCCCCAGAAATTCATCCTGGCACAATGATCAGCAGCTATATGAAATCAGGTGGCAAACTTGGTTATGTTTCCGGTGAGAATATGAACCAACTGTGATCATGCTAAAAGTACACATGCACGGTGTACAAGGGTAAGGCACAATTGGAGCCCACACTGCCAAATCCAGAAGTCAGGGGGGGGGGGGGGGGGCATAGCATACGAATTGGAGCTAGAATGGCATATAAAACTAATGCCTGTTGATTCTGGAAGCACAAAATTTGTATAAAGTCCAATACAGCTGATTCCATCTATATACTGGATCCAAGTCCACGTACTTGGAAGAGGAGCTGAAGTACTCCAGCTCGTTGAACTCATGACAGGGCATTAACTCTACACAATTGACTCCAAGTTCCTGCACACGAGTTTTCCAAGGTCAAACTAAGAACTACGTCATAGACTCATAAACAGATACCAAAAGGGCAAAGCAGTCTAAAACAGCCAATACTCAGTTCAAAAATTTTACTGAGCAAAAATATTCATGTAATATAGATGCTAAATCAATTCAGTAATATATACAGCAAATGTAGCGCACTTCTGTCATAATAAACGGTATTGGTCTTTGAAAAGTGAAAATACATGGTTACGCCTATGGTGAACTAATAGGCATGGAATAGCACTACTTGGCTGAAATGGAAAATGTAAACAAATATTATGCAAGCACTTTCTCAAGCACACAACTAGACTGTTAGCAACCGTACCTTTAGATAGTCAAGCTTTGACACAGCACCAATGTAAGTTCCTGGGTGTTTTGTGTTGCTTGAATCATGCTTTGTGAATCCACGTAAATGCATTTCATAGATAACAACGTCCTTTTGATGATACTTCAGGGGTAGGTCACCTTGCCAATCAAACTACAAACGCAAACATTTATCTTGTGAAATAAATAACAAAGACAACATCAAGATGCAGTAAAAGTAATTTTACTTCAGTTTTACTTGCAACGAGAAAAATAAATAATACAATCAATTATCCTAACCTATATTAGACAGCTAAAGAGTTAGCATTCAGTTAGTCAAGCTTTTTGCAACCAACAACCACGTAATGCTTATGTATTTTTTTTCATTTTTTTTAATTACCATTGTGGTGGTAGTAAAAATGGGAGACAAGGAAACTAATGTGGAAGCATCCTAACATACAGTAATTCAGGCATACCGTACTGTATGGAAGAGGGACCATGCCAGCCATTTGAGGCCAGCAATCACCATCAGGCCCTGGTACACCATATTGACCTCGGCTTATCACTGCCTACAGAAAATAATAAGAAAGTAAAAAATGAGAAAGCAGCTACGGACAATCAATTTCTGAGTGTGCCACAACTCACATGCATAGCAAAATAAAGCTAGGCCATCACCTTAGCATACGGATCCACCACGACATTGGACGCATCATAGTACTGGCCACGCTCGGGGGCAAACATGCCATCAAACCTGTACCCGTAGAGCATTTCGTGCACCTGCTCCCCTTCGATGAACACGTGCCACACGTTCCCCGTCCGGTTGAGCAGGGGATCAAGCGGGACCTCCTCTGTCACCGTATCCTGCATCATTCCAGCGACGCGGCAGAAATCAATTCAGCATCAGATTTTTTTGTTTATTTTAGAATTAGAGGGACGAGCAATTCAGCATGGGAGCAAGTCATGCAGCGAAACGAATTCACTGCGCACTAAAAGGATCACCGCACGCGCTGCGAAAATCTACTCGGGCGCGGAGTGGGAAGCTCACCGCCTCGAGATCGTCCGGGGTGAAGAGGCACAGCGACGCGGCGGTGGCGCCGGCGGAGTAGACGGCGAAGTTGACCCCGCCGTCGAGCGCGGTGGCCCCCAGAGGCGCGGGCATTCCGGCGAGCACCCTGCACGCGCCGCCGAGCGCGTACCTCTCCTCCACCGCCTCCGCCTCCTCCTCCTCCTCCTCCTCGTCGGCCACCGCCACGGAAGCCACGGGTCGCGCTGCGGCGGCGGCGGTACGGACCCCGATTCCCGCCCCCCGCCTCGCGCTCCCCGCCGCATTGGCCCGCCCCCGCGCGCGGCCGCGCCACGGCCCCGGCCCCAGCACCGCGGGCGCGGCGAGCAGCGGGCGCGCGGCGGAGACGCAGGGGAGCTGCTGCGCCATGGGGGGAAACCCAGGTCCAAATTGTTTCCTCGCCGATCAAGTCGGAGTGGGAGGAGAAGCGAGTGACGATGAGGCGGAGTGATTTGTAAGGGGGGAGGGAGGGAGGAGAGGCGCCCGCGCTCGTCTCGGCTCCCGTGCGGGGGCCGCGTGAGGCGCCGTGCCGTGCGTGCGGGTGCGGGTGCGCGCGGTGGTGTGGGCGGATGGTCACGATGTGCGCTCGCTCGCTGACAGGGTGGGGCCCGGGTACGCTTCCAGCGTCCACTCGTGCGTGTCGTTTTGCTCGCCACGGTGGGGGGCCCGTGTACATGGGCTTTTCGTGGGGGCCGCTTGCCGGCAAACAAGATATTTGGCGATTTTCACTTTCACGCATTTTCATCTTTCTACAAAAGAAAATTATTCTTTTTTCTGAAGAAAAAAACCGTTTTTGTACAGTAACACAGTGTGCATAAGCCTTTTATATAAGTAGACATGTTTTTTTTTTGAAAAAAGGGTGCGGATACGGATATAACACAGAGTTTGTTGCATGGGCATGACATGGCAGGGGGTGTTTGGGAGGGGGGCTAAATTTTAGTCCTGTCACATCGGATATTCGGATACTAATTAGGAGGACTAAACATAAGCTAATTACAAAACTAATTGCAGAACCCTAGGCTAAATCGCGAGACGAATCTATTAAACCTGATTAATCCATCATTAGTGAATGGTTACTGTAGCACCACATTGTCAAATCATGGACTAATTAGGCTTAATAGTCTCACGATTTAGCCTAGGGGTTGTGTAATTAGTTTTGTAATTAGTATAGATTTAATTCTTCTAATTAGTATCAAACATTCGATGTGACGGGGGTTAAAATTTAGCCCCCTCCTCCCAAACACCCCCGTAGTATATAGGTGGATGGGCTAAAATTAATAAAGCCTCTTTTTGCCTTTTTTTTTTTGTTATGGCGTGCAAGTCACTGTGTGTTGGCATTCGATCAGTTAGTACTGTTGGAATCTAGCTTAACGCACAAAGACATGCCACCGCTATTGCGTTTGGTGCAGCAAAGTACGAAAAAGGCCTGATGACGATGGACAACGGTGCCGGCGGCTTCTGGTGTAAGTCTGAGATGCAGATGTACGTAGCGCAGGTGACGAGTGCAGTCCACCGAGAGCAGAAGCAATGCGTAAGGACAAGGTTGAGAACAGGCTGCGTGCGCGCGCGGGCGCATCCGAGAGCCCGGGCGGGCTTTGTTTCCGTTGGAGGTCCGACGAGGTAGCTAGCGGGAGAGCACGGCGCACGCCCTGTCATCTTGGCCGGAGGAACCCCGGCCCTCCGCGGGTTAGCGTCGGACACGCCAGCTTTCGGCGGGAGGCAGCACGCGCGGCAACGGAGCGGTGCACGCTAGCTCCTCGTCGTTGCCGGCCGCACCCGACAACGGAGGTCGCGCACGAAGCCAGCGGCCACGAACGGACGGTGAACGCTGCATGGCATGCCGTGGCAGGAGCGTCCGGAGCGTAAATTGGGCCTCATCGTCGTTTGGATCAACTTATGGGCCAGGATCGTCCTGTCGCTGGTGGCGGGCCTTATCACCGCTTTCCTCACCTCTGCTGGGCCTGGATCTGCGGAGGCTTTAATTACGGCCCACGCCCGCTCGCCCACCCGCTCGCGCCGCGTCTTTCTTACCGCGGGGCCTGTTTTCCTTCACCTCGCTCGCGCCGCGTCGAGAGAGAGCGCCATAGGCCCATAAGAAACTGCCGTATATGTTCGGGGAGGATGCAGAGAGACACGGAACTGCTAGCGCTAGAGATAAAGGAGGAGGATGGCATAAGGTCAAGCAGAAAGGAGCAGGCAGAACTTCTGATGGGCATATCATATGGCTGGCAACGAGCAAAATAGTGGGTTGCATGTTTGTTAACTCATACTACCTCCATATCATTATGATATGGAGGGAGCATATGGCTTGTAAATAGATGTTGTCGATAGTTTTTTTTTTTTGAAGGGGCAAGGGGGCAAGATCCCCCTGGTTTTTCATTCATTGGGCCTTGGGTAGGCCAAAGACTTACACTTAAATTTTCAGCAAAAGGGGGTTGCCATCTAGGAGTTAGAAAGGAGTTACATTGAGTTAAACAGTTGGCACCAGGCCTCAGGGATTGATCTATCAGTTAGCTTAAACCGATGGCTCCACAGGCGTCGATAGTTTTGACCCTGGTATGCTAATCAGCACTTCCTCCGGCCTAAATTATAGGTTATTTTAGTTTTCTAAATCATAGCTTTTACTATACACTTAAAAATACACCATGTTTAAATGCCGATACAAACTAGGAAGGACGGAGGAAAGGACGGAGGAAGTATGTATTGAATCTCAAATAGCTTAACATTTAACTTAGTTACTCTAATCAGTGATCAATGACAGCACATCTAGTGGGTATAACACTTTGATCTGGGTTAATCAACATTGTCTTAGGTCTAAACAAGAGAAAACGAGAGGGATAGAGGGAGAGATAGTGAGAGTAGAGACACTAACCATCGGACTTGGAAGATGAGCTCGCCATGGGGAAGGAGTCGGTGAAGGTCGCGGTGTCGACAGCAAGGACGGAGACGGCAGCAGCGAGAGTGGCGCTGGGGCGGCAGAGCTTCCCGTCGCTTCAGCGCTAGATTGATTGGTCTTAGGATTTTTATCGGGTCGGTTTGGTGGGCACAGACAACCTTGGCGTGCGTGCCCCCGGCTCCTCCCTTTCTTCTTATAGCGCTGCGCGACGGGGGTCCACCAACCATGTTCGGTTGGGCGCCCCCGATCAGGGCACGATGTGGAGACTGACTCAGTCGTTGGACCGAGTTGGGGTGAAGATCAATCCAACAGTATGTTGCTACTCCTGTAGCAGACTTGTAACAAATATATGATATAATATAATCTTATATTTTCTGAAAAAAAAGGAACTTCATGGTATGGATCTCAGAGGGGCGACGCTTTAGTGCTTTGCACACGCATGGTGTATGTTCTTCATTTGCACCATACGACAATTTAAAAATACCTGGTTTTCTATTGTATTTGCATGTAATTCCTGCAAATCGAATGACAAGAAACATGTAAGGTAAGTAAGAAAGCACTTCCAGTATTGTAGCATTATCCCGCGCGTGGTCATCAGCCGTCATACCCAAATCGCCATATTTAGTGGGGAACCGACCTGAAACTTCTGCTAATCTGCTAACGTGTAATCCCGCGCATGCATTACCAGATTGCTTGCCTCCGGCCTAGTGCCCACTAGGCCACTAGACTCCACCTCACATTGAAAAGCTCGCTTCTTTTCTTTCAACTCTCCTAATTATGCTTTGACACAAATGTCACTTATAATTTATAAAGAGTTTTTCATGGCTTTATGCCTTTTATCAATAACTGCATGTGGACTCTAAGCTAACCAGGTTCATACTCTCATACTGGTTGTGTTTGTGTGATGTAATGGTAATGCTGATTTTGTTCTCAACTCTCCCAATTATGCTTTGACACAAATGTCACTTCTAATTTATAAAGAGTTTTTCAAGTCTTTTATTCCTTTTATCAATAACTAGCTGCATGTGGACTCTAAACTAACCAGGTTCATACTCTCATACTGGTTGTGTTTGTGTGATGTAACGGTAATACACTGATTTTGTTTGTTTCTGCTTTTTATTGTTTTGTGCATCTGGCCTACCCCGGAGTTGGCAAGGTATGCTATTTGTTTAATTTACCTACTTTTGCTTTGCCAGAAAAACGACAGTAAGCTTCGTTGTAGTGGTTTCTCTAACTGGTTTAGTGGTATAACAACAGCAATAAGTAAAAGAAAAATAATAAGACAGAAGCGCACCATCTTGTTAACAAGGACGGTCACGGCCTGAATTTTTCTTTAATGCTCCATCTGTTTCAAATTCTAGGTCGTTTTAATTTTTCTACGTACATGATTTTTTTTATGCACCTAGATATACATTATGTATAGATACATAGTAAAATCTATCTACCTAGAAAAGACAAAACGACCTACAATTTGAAACGGAGAGAGTACTAGCTAAACTGTTAATGTGATAGTCGGTTCTGCTTAGATTAATTTATTAGGAATCCTTTGTCTTGCTTTCGTATCTTGTGCAAGAAGTCACGTGTTTAGTGTGGTGGTGAAGTTGTAGCGAACGCCTCTATTTGTCAGGACTAAGGATCGAAATTACGGTGCGTATAGTTTAAAATGTATGAATAGTCTGAGTCATCTCTCATCACTACAATATAATGCCAATTGCAAAATATGGCTCTGGTCTGCAACAAGCAAGCCAATGCAACAACCCAATGTGGCAATTTCCCACAGCAAGGGCACAACGACAACATCCACATGCTTGGTCATGGAGTGAAGGCACTCCCTTTCTCCAAAACACGGGAGCAGTAGGTGGCTATTCTGACTCGAGCCGAGCGGTCGACCCTAAAATTGAGGAACCTTCGCTCTCAGATCAGATCCATGTTTACATAACCAACGCAAAGAGCTCCATTTTGTGACCATCCATGGCGCTTATCACAGCGCACGCAATCACAGACACCTCTGTAAAATATAGATGAGGAACTGGCGCCGCACTGCCGCGGTGTGTATTTTAGCTTTGCCAGCCGGTCGGTCGCACGCTGCTCCGTGCTTTTCATTATTAATGTATGATCAGATTCGAAGCGTGTTTAGACGAACGCATGTATATTTCCTTGTTTGATTATTACAAGTATAATAAGCACTGTTTTCAACCGACAATCTTTTTCCGTCAAAAAGAAACCAGGAATCTTTTTAGTCAAAATAAAATAATCGAGAATCTTTTCTTTTTCTATGAATATGCTGGGTTAGTTTCTGCGCTTCATATTTGTTGGGATTCATATCTCTGATGACAGGCGAGGACAGTTGGGTAACATAAGTATGCTCGATATATTAGGGTTCAAAAACCATAGAAAGAATCCTAGAGATTTTGTTTTTAATGAACGAAGTATAACTTTCAGCCTCATAGCATACAGCCATTAAATCACATTTTTTTAATAGTTATAGAGAAAATCCTAATAATGAATAGCTCACGCGCGCAACTAGTAACTGACTGAAAAACGAACTTTGGTCTTCAGCCAGAGAGTTAAACTAGCAACCTGTCTACTTTTTTAACCCTCTTATCTCCAAGATCCATGGCAAAATGTTTCATCGACCGACGACGGTAGAGTTCATGAAATACACCATCACTGTATCTGAAAATTGGCAATTTTTCCTTCCAACATTAGTGTCAGATAGGGTCACATCATTCATAGTCTGTTCGATTCTGGATGACGAGAAGAAATTGGACCAAATATAATCAGCTTTAGTGTCAGAAGAACAAGAGGAACTAGCAAGTGAATGAAAGAATTAAAAAAAAAGACACATAAAGGAGAGCTCGTTTTGCTGCAAGCCGCGAAAACTCTTCCCATGGAATCGAAAGAAATCAAAAGTCCATCCAAATATCAATCCAAAATCTACCGCATGTCACTGATGTGACTAAGAATTAATAACAGAGAGTGATTATAGTACTTTTACTTCTCTTTGTTTAGCAAAGGCATTTCTGTTCGGAACCAACCGCTCCCAAATTAAGAATGAAGAAGAGAGAAAGTGGGGTCGGGGAGTAAAAATACAGGGTGGGGAGGGAGCGGCGGTGAATCCCGAACGGTCTCCTTCCCACCTCACGTGCGCTTCGACCGTGCATTGCTGGCCTCCTTCCTCAATGCCGTCTTGCGCCACCACCCGCCTCATGCGTGCCTCTTATTTATAAAAAATATTGTTTCTCAGTGTCATGGTTTTCTAAAAGGAAAAACTAAACAATGACCGGGTGTTTTAGAGGGTCCTAGCACATGAATTTTACTGAATGAATTTTAGTGTAGGTTTGTGCTTTAGCATTATGAGTATATAAGGTGAGAATAATTAGATGTTTTACAGCCTCCTAATAACACTTGGTTTTTTCTTTTGTGCTTTTAGTAATGATGGCGTAAACACTTGGATACCTTTTTGCTAGTAAAAAGTCGGATCTAATCGGAGTTGCGAATCCAACTATACAAGCATTTACGAAAATATACAATTCTAGATAGTTGCCTCTTGTAGAAAATTTACGAAAAACATTTTCATGCAACAACAACAAATAAAATGATAGACAACCTTTGTTTTTTGAAAAAAGAAATAGACAGCTTTATAATCCTTCAAATCACAAGGAAACCGAGTGGAGTAGCTCTCCAGCTTTACTTAGCACATATACCTAAGTGTTATTATACTAAGAACAAGAGCACTAGCACCGTGTCAAAATAAAAGAAAACCCAGCATCAATATAAGCAACCGGGCTACTTTTTAACCATATAAGAAGTGTCCACGAAAAGCAAACAAAAGGTGCAGAAAAAGAGGATGTTCAGGTTGCTTCGTCATGCCGGCCGAGACAGGGTGAGCTCTGAGCTTTGGTCGCGACTAATGCCCCCTTTAGTTTTACCACTTTTAGGTCACTGGGTTTTTCTATGCGTCGTGGACTTCGAGTAAGTTCCCACCATGGGAGAGCCGAGAGCGTACGTGCATGTGCTTCACACTAGCTCGCGGAGTGGCCGCCATCGCCGTCTCTTCGCGCTCCCAGCAACCAAGTACGTGGTCAGCTACTCAGCTTGACCGGCCGGCCGGCTCCTCGCCTCTCTCTCTCTCTCTCTATGCATATATATATAGACATACATCTCTATGCCTGATGAACTGACAGCTGCGGAGGCCGGCCACACGGTGCGACATCTTCGTCTACCCGCGGCGCGCATCCCGGTCGAGAGAGGCAGAGGGATCGAGTAGTGGCCGAGCGAGGAATTGGAGAGAGATTGCATAGCAGAGCAGAGGAGAGATCGATCGGTGTCCATCATCGTCGGCCATGGCGTGGAGGGACAGCTACTTGGACGTGGTGCTGATCCCCCTCGCCGTCCTCTTCCCCGCCGTGTACCACCTCTGGCTCTGGCGCGCCGTCCGCCGCAGCCCTCTCAGCTCCACCGTCGGCATCAGCGCCGCCGCTCGCCGCCTCTGGGTCTTCTCCATGATGAAGGTACTAGCTGCAGCAGCCCTGTTAATTACCACCATTTTTGCGAGTTCATCATCTCAATTCTCAAGTCATCTGATCTTTGCCTGCTCGATCGTGTGGGTGCAGAACAACGAGAAGCAGGCGATCCTGGTGGTGCAGTCGGTGCGGAACGTGCTGATGGGGTCCACGCTGGTGGCGACGACGTCCATCCTCTTCTGCACCGGCGTCGCCGCCGTGCTCAGCAGCACCTACGCCGTGAAGAAGCCGCTCAGCGACGCCGTCTTCGGCGCGCACGGCGAGTACATGATGGCGCTCAAGTACGTCGTCCTCCTCACCGTCTTCCTCCTCGCCTTCCTCTGCCACAGCCTCGCCATCTGCACGCTCAACCAGGCCTCCTTCCTCGTCAACGCGCTCTCCCCGTCCCCGGCGCTCCACCTCCCCCTCACCAAGGACTACGTCGCCGACGTCATGGAGAGGGGATTCCTCCTCAACCTCGCCGGCAACCGGCTCTTCTTCGCCGGCGCGCCGCTCCTGCTCTGGATCTTCGGGCCCGTCCTGCCGTGCATCTGCTCCATGGCCATGGTCCCGATACTCTACAACATCGACATGATCGAGTACGTCAAGGAAGGCAGGAGCAATGGCGAGGCCAATGCCAAAGTGGAGATGGTGGATACCGAGAGTGATCAGAGCACTGAGGTCTGATGAGCTGATGATGCAACTATGCAAGACAGGCAGCAATTGAAGCAAGAAGCATCAGCAAGGAATATGCTCTACGTTGGTGTCCATTCATCTGTAGCATGTTGTAATTTGTTGGTGATGCATACTCCTATGTGCAAGCTAGTCTTCCTTTTCACTGGCAACTAACTAGCTAGTTTGTGGTCTAGCAACTGGCTAGTGAGTTGGGTTGGTGATTTTCTTTTTTTTTTCTTTCTGTAAGGACAAAAAATCGGTGGCATATTGACATGACAATGCAGTAATACTTAGCTCTCAAGTGCACCGTGTACCACACTGCTAGATTCAGTCAATTGGTAGTGCGCCGTCCCACGTCACAAGAAGACGTATTCTTCTTGATTTAGGTGTCTTTTAAAAAAAAGGAAAATAATTTTATCTCTGTTTACCTCCTCACAGTAACGGCTTTGTACCCTCTACATACATCTATCTACTTACTGATAGTCCAGTACAACTCACTATCTCAAAGGTCAATGCAAAAGCTTTGTTGATACTCCCTCCATTGGAAAGTCAAATTGACTAAAATTACAGAGAGGATCACAAAAATTTATAACACCGAATAGATATACTATGAAAACATATTTAATGAAGAAACTAATAGTACTTATTTGGTATCATGAATATTAGTACTTTATTGTATAGATTTGATCAAACTTGAGATGCTTTGACTCTCTAAAAAAGTTGGAATGACTTATAATTTGGGACGGAGGGAGTAGAACCCAACCGACCATCTATAATTCCACAATAGATGGCTTCTTTATTTCTTTTTATTTCTTTCGCAAAACAAATTAAGTTACAGGAGCTCACATATATACATACACACTTAACCCTATAAGCATATGCCAGCGCGGCCTATCGTTATGAGCATTTCCGAGATGCTCACATCCATTTCAAGATATGCCGGTCTCTTCCTAAGAAGTTGCTGCCATAACAAATCTTCATTTATATAAGTTTGAAAAGTCAGTTGCTTATTAGTATGTAGTTTGGGTTTGTAAATATAAAATACATAGAATACCTAGACCTCCCTAATATTTTTGTCTACAGATCTCCATTTACTAATTTATATTTCTTTTTCCTACACTCGTTACTTTGGCAAAAAGAACCTAGGCTAAACACGTTGCATATTGGTGAATCACAAGTGTAAGCTAGCAGTACAAGTACACCGTATGTAATCACTAGCTTACTACAACTACGATTTCTCAAGATTCAAACAGTACTACACAGACATGGACCTTCCCATTTTGGTCCAATAATAACTTGAGACTTTGAGAGGTCAAGGATTAAGCGAGTCACCTCAAATAATATTTGGAGTGGAAAGTATTGTCCCTCAGAATTTTGAAATTAACTGTATGCAATAGGCAAACCATCCTATAATCTGAGCTTTTATGTCCCACTCGTAGTTTTTTTTAGAAAAAGGAAATTGTTTTCTGACCTCTGCGACCTTACACATCCAAATCATTACATAAGCCTCAGCTCAAAAGATTGATCATAAATATATAGAAGGGAAATGATGACACAAGGAATAGGAAAAAAAATCAAAAGCAGACCAATTTATATGTGAGTGGATTTGAGGAAACTTTTCTAACTTATTCCTATTTGCCTATATTCATCCTCTTCATGTAAATCAACTGGAGTGGACATGGGAAAATTTGCAGAGACTAATTTATAATTTCTAGCATATAAGTTCAAGCTACATATATACTTATATTATCAATGCAACTAATTAAGGAGACATGAGAAAATCTCTACAGATTGCAAATTGGCAGGAGTGGAGTCATAAGCTCTACGAACCTCTACAATGTAGTGTGTAAATTGAAATGTGGAGAAACATAAAGTCCTAGCAAGGATATTCGTGTCAGGTCATTCACTGATATGCATAGGAGACTTTTGTGCTCATATGATACTATTTGTGTGCATATTAAACGTTGCTGTGCACTCTTTCGTACATTTGTGTACATACTGACTCTGGATCTTTGGATCATCTACACACGCGTGCACCATATTAAGCCACCTTTATTTGCGACCATATTCACGTGCACCATACATACACAACCAATTTAAGACATTGATCTTTGTGACCTATATGTTGGCAGACACTCATTTTCTATCATAGCACTGATAAACTAGCATACTTTTGTAGTGATTTTTTTACTTTTCATTTGTGTTCTTTAATTAACCACTGTATATATTAACATACGACAACTTTTATTTACAAAGCACAGAATTTCAATAACTCATCACAATATCGATCAAATCGAAGCTATTTAGTCGTGATTTTAGGTGATCAAAAGATAAGCTTACACAATGCTTATACTGCTCAAAACCATTAACAGTAAGTTTTGTTGGATTGAAACTAAGATTTACATTTTTCCACAACGGGCAAACCCAGAATTTCATTTCCATAAAAGCAATGAAATCACATCATGTTCACGATTAAAAGCCTACTTAGGGCCTGTTTGGCATGGCTCCACTCCCGAACTTCAGTAACTCCACCAAAAAATCCAGCCAAACATCCCAGCTCCAAAACTCCATGGAGCTGCCAACTCCATGGAGCTGTAGTGCAAATGGAGGTGAAGTTTTTGAGCACCTCTTTTGCTGCTCCAGAATCCTCTCTTTTGAACCTCCTCGTGGAGTTGGTGGGTAATTACCCACCAATGTCACTGGTTAAAAAAAACATTTCGCTTCTATTCTCCGAGACTCCCATGCGCCTCCCATTTTCTCCGTCCTGCGCCTCCCATTTTCTCCGTCCCGACTCTGTTCTCGCGAGACCGGTCGCCGTTAGGGTTTAGGACGCTGCCAGCCAGACCGGCAGCCGTTGTCCACCCCCACCGCCAGCCGGCCGAGACCCACCGCCAGTCTCCTAGCTCCGCCTCCCGCCACGTGCCGCACGAGGCCCGCCACCGGCCGCTGCTTGCCGCACAAGCTCCGACGCCGGTCGCAGCCCCCCGTCGACGGCCGCAGAGGCCCGCCAACAGCCGTCCGAAGGAGATCCCCCGCCGGCCGAGGCCCGCCGCCAGCCGCTGCCTGCTGCACAAGCTTCGACGCTGGCCGCAGCCCCCCGCTGACAGCCGCAGAGGCCCGCCAACAGCCGTCCGGAGGAGATCCCCCACCGACCGCCGTTCACAAGGTATGGTATACTACAAATCCAACAAGGGAACTACTTGCAACGCTTGAAATTTTTCTAGTGTAAAGTGTGAACTGGCCATCCCTATCAAGTATGTGCATGCGTATTAAAGTCATCGCAACAGTGGAGATGCCGCCGTTTATTTGTTTTCAGTAACTTGATTTGTGTTTACATGTATGCAATAACTTGGTTTGATTGGTAACTATAATTAGGTAATTTGGTTAGGATTTGTATACATTGGGTAACTGAAATGTACACAAGAGGATTAGGAATGACAAGAGAGCATATCCACATTTTAAGGATTGCATTGGTACACTTGATGGAACCCATATTCGTGTGTCTTTATCACCTGAAGAACAAGTGAGATATATTGGTAAGATTGAAATTGCAACTCAAAATGTGCTTGCCGTTTGTGATTTTGATATGCGCTTCACGTATGTGCTTGCCGTTAGTGTATTGTACCATGCATTGGAAGCAGATGTAGATGTCTTCCTACATCCTCCTCAAGGTAAATATTTTTGCTTATGTTCTTTTTCATATTTGTATGCACAAACTTATCTTGTTTTACATATGTGTAGGCAAGTACTATGTTGTAGATGTGGGTTATCCTAATCGTCCAGGGTACCTAGCTCCATACAAGGGTGAAAGATACCACTTACCCGAGTGACATCGAGGTATGGAATCAAATACTCCAAAAGAGAAGTTCAACCGTATACACTCATCTGTTTGTAATGTTATTGAACGCTCATTTGGAGTATTAAAAATGAAATGGCAAATCCTTTACAAGATATCCGGTTATTCAATGGTCACACAAAAGAAGATTGTTGCTGCTACCGTGGTCCTAGATAATTTCATACGTGAACATGCTAGTGTTGATGTGGAATTTGCTAATTTTGATAGAGATCCTACCTACATGCCTACTATTCCAGAAAGGTACAACAAGTACGTTGTGTCGGTGTTTTAGACCGACAACCCGCCTAGAGGGTACCCTAGGTGGTCTTTTGTGCGGTGGGTGTCTTCGAGAATCAAGGAGTCGATGATGACGCAAGGAACACGATTTAGACAGGTTCGGGCCGGGCCGCTAGATCGCGTAATACCCTACGTCCTGTGTGTTGATTGTATTGAACTTGTATCGAGTTGTCCTTTGGAGGGGGTCCCTGCCTGCCCTTATATAGTCGGGGGAGCAGGGTTACAGGGCGGATTGTGTATGAGTCCTAGTCGAGTACGTGTACAGAGTCCTATTCTAACTCGGTAGAGTAGTTTCCTTCTGACATGACTAGTCTTCGAGGGATCCATGAAGTCTACGCGCCCCATGGAGTAGTCTTCATATCCGAGTAGGTTCCGGGTACGTCCCCCTGAGTGGGTCTGTACGCCTTCTGATGGGCTCAAGGGTGCTCAGCCGACATGCCGTGTCTCAACATGCCTCCGATGGATCAACTTCGGAATCAAGCTTTATGACTATGGACATCTTTCGTGATAGTATAGATACATTCATCGCCCTAGCATGGAATTAGTGCAATGATTATTGTAACGACCTTATTTTGAAACTATGAACTTATTTCGTAATTTCAGTTCTAGGTAAATGACATGTAATTTATTATTATTTTGGACTTCACTGCATGTACTTTCATTTCATATTTGTGAGAAATAGTTCAACTCAAACCAGGGGCAAGAATGGCAATCTACCCTCAAACTCCTCTTTTCTGGAGCTGGGGACACCCTTCCAGCCGAACACCCTCACCAGACAGTTCCAACTCCACTCAGAGTTGGCTCCACCTAAAGTTCTGAAGTGAAGCAGCTCCACCCGAAATCACGTCAAACAGGACCTGGTAGAGCCCGACACACTAGTCACCCCACCCACAACGCAGGGCTGCAGACCTGATTAGAAACGATAGAGTCCAAAATGAAAACAGAGTTAACTCTCCCAGGTAAACAAAGTCTTAACCTTCCCAGAAAACCGACATCAACTGCACAGCACATAAACCTTAGCAGACACTCCCATTACAATTTGCTACTAAGATAGCTAAAAAAAAACTGCCTTCTGTACAGATCTTCGCCACATCCGGAATTTGCTCTCCAAATGATTTGGACGAAATTAACACCTCGACATACATATATGTCCTCTCTCTCTCTCTCTCCCTCCCTCTCTCTCTCTCTCTCTCTCTCTCTCTCTCTCTCTCTCTCTCTCTCTCTATATATATATATATATATATATATATATATAACCCACAGTAGTCTACCGAACG
>NC_028455.1:32810291-32892149 GCF_000263155.2 Setaria italica | reverse complement strand
CTTGTGCTGACCTTATTCGTCTTCTAAACAGAGTCAAGGCGAAGTTGCCGAGGCTCCATGGCACCAACTTTCAAACTGAGTTTTCGCATCTCATGACCCCAAGGTTCGGTGAAGGTGTTGCCAACAAGCAGTTGCAACAGGGCTTGTGGCTAAGAGCGTCGGCCACCACATTGGCCTTGCCAGGGTGATAGTGTACTTCCAAATCATAATCCTTTATCACTCCTACCATCTTCATTGGCGCATGTTGAGGTCAGCATATGTGACAGATATATATGAGGCTATATATATATATATATATATATATATATATATATATATATATATATATATATATATATCAACGATATCAAATCATGTTTAAAATGTTTATTACTATCCATCAAGGAGTTGAAATCATGATGTGTCTTTTTCTAAGTACGCACCCGATGCTTTCTAGCGCTATCGTATATATGCAGATATGCTAGCTAAACTTTGCCTTGCTAGGTCCATGCGACTCACAGGCTCACAGCTGGTTATCTGCGTCTTCTGTGTTCTCTCCCCTCCGCCTTCAAATGTTCTTTTTGTGTGTGTGTGTGTGTGTGATGACATCAGTTTATTCAGAGTCTAATAATCTTTAGACATGCCCACTGGTTCACATCTCTCGGCAGTATCTTGTATTATGGTATACATTCAGATCATAGTCTTGATGGATATCTCATCCGTGATCGTTGTTGTCTCTCTCTCTCTCTTAATTCTTAAATTGTATTAATTAACACCATCCATGTACTTCCTCCAATCCTAAATGCATCTTGTTTAGGACATGGAGCGGGGTAGGGCATGGTATGTATTGCTCGATAAAGGTAATGAGTTAGGTCAGTCTCATGGTACAGTCATTAAAATTGAGAACTTGTAACTGTGCCTGCTAGGTTTTATGGTGATGAAATTTCTCTCACATATGATGAAACTCATTCTACTCTCTTCTCATAATGACCTTGCAAAAGTAAAATTGTTGATGTGGCATATTATTTAATGGTTATGAAATTCTAAAGTAAAATTGTTGATGTAGCATATTATTTAATGGTTATGAAATTCTTAATGAAATCTTCACTGAGACCGACCTTAGAGGATGCAAGTGTCTCAGCTAGGTTTGTTTATCCAATGAATGTCCAATGAGACAAACCCCGTATATTTACAACTGGAGATAGTATACATTCTGGGGGAAATTATTTAAAATAGGGTCTTCATACAAATATAGTAAAAAGGAATTAGTACTTGAAGTTACCCTCCGGTTGCACGGCAGCCTTAGTTTAGTTTGGAGTTTGGACTAATAGCGTGTTTCAAGTTTAAACTTTTCTTACTCCTTCTTAGTCAAATACGTGCTTAGCACATTCTCGAGAAAAAAAATCGAAAGCGTGCGCATACTTTTTTAGCATTCGGAAACTTTTGTTTGATTATATAGTTTTTATGTATCTATTGAGAAACCACATATGGATTAAAAAAAGGTGACAGAGAGTTAAAACCTGCTATCACGAAATTTTCCTGGCTAAGGTTTTAAAATTTTGTTGCACGCACCATAAGACCACAGCTGCAAAAAGTAATAAAATTAGAGGGCATGGTTTACTCATGTAGTATTTTAATCGGCATATTTCACTAACAGGCTTGATTAAGAACAAGGGCACGGTCCATTAGCTAGCTGACAACGCCCAGGAGTCCAGGACTCAGGGTGCTATGGTGTGCACCACTGCAACACCTAGTTACGTTCGCTCAGGGCTCCCTACCCATGGCGTGGAGGGAGAGCTACATGGTGGACGTGGTGCTGATCCCTCTTGTCCTCCTCTTCCCCGTCGCCTACCACCTCTGGCTCTGGCGCGCCGTCCGACACCGCCCGCTCCGCACGATCGTGGGCATCAACGCCGCCACCTGCCGCCTCTGGGTCTTCGCCATGGCCAAGGTACGTTCGTGCTTGGTGTATATATACATGTCGTTCTCGAATCTCTAGCACTTCTATTTCCATGGCGCCTACGCTCTGCGAGTTCATCACGCACGCAGGATAGCGAGGAGAACGCGCTCGTCGTGGTGCACTCGTTGCGGAACGTGATCGTGGACTCCACGCTGGCGGCGACGGCGGCCGTCCTCCTCTGCACGGGGGTGGCCGCCATGCTGAGCTGCAGCAGTTACGCCGCCGTGGACGCGCTCAAGTGCGCCGCGTTCCTCGTCGTCTTCCTCCTCGCCTGCGTCTGCCACACCCTCGCCGTCTGCTCCCTCAACCAGGCCGTGTTCCTCGTCAATGGCTACTCCACCCCGTCCTTTCCGGTTTCCAGGGACTACGTCGTCGGGGTCTTGGAGCGGGGCCTCCTGCTCCACCTCGCCGGGAACAGGGTGTTCTACGCCGGCGTGCCCCTCCTACTCTGGACCTTCGGGCCGGTCTTGGCGTGCCTGAGCTCCTTGGGCATGGTCCCGATACTGTACAACATCGACATGCATGATCATGTGCAATCATCAGAAAGGGAGCAGAAATGGCGAAGCCAGCGGGCAAGTGGAGATGTGGTTGCTGTTGGGAACGATGTCCAAGAGGAGCATGTTTGATATTGTGATGCAAGAAGTTTTTATCTGTGATGGACGAACTTTGAAATTCTAAATGACCACTGCCCTGAGAAAACCAAACTAAGATTCGTGTTATAATATATGTAAGAAGTTACTCTTTTCTACCACCGGCAACAAAGATAAGAGTACACACGTTACTAGTTCATGTTTATCGTCTCGGCGTGCAGGCCAAATTTTGCGCCAAGCCGATGCACACAACACAAGACGATCCCAATCGATCCCCATTTCATGGCGGTCAGTTGATGCCAACATCGTTGTTGAGATCCTCCTCGCCATCCACGGACGAGTAGAAGGACTGGTCCTCGTTGGCGCGCTCTTTGGCCTTGAGCTCCTCGATCCTGTCGACGGCGGTCTTGAGCTCCCACCGGCTGTCGACGTTGGCCTCGCAGCACGCCATGCCGATCCTGATCAGCTTCACCATCTCCTCCCTGTCCTCGTCCTCCCCGACCCTCAGGTCCGGGTCCACCACGGTGTTCAGCCACTCGCCCTCCGGCGTCGAGCCCACCACGGTCACCAGGTCGCCGCCGGCGCCCGTCGCCGGCGCCGGCGCCTTGGGCAGGTCGTAGGTCGCCGGCCTCCCGGCGAGGATCTCGAGGATGAGCAGGCCGAGGCACCAGACGTCGCTCTTCTTGGAGGAGCGGCCGAACTGCTTCCGCTCGGGGGACTTGAAGGCCACCATGAGCTGCGCGGCGTGCGACTGGTTCATCACCGGCACCAGCGCGTAGTCGGTGAGCAGCGGCTCGTAGCTGGCGTCGAGCAGGATGTTGGAGGACTTGAGGTGGCCGTGCGGCACCGTCAGCATGCACAGCTCGTCGTACAGGTAGCTCAGCGCCCGCGCCACGCCCTTGACGATCTTCAGCCGCACGCTCCAGTGCACCACCGCCTTCTTCAACCCCCGGCCCTCGCCTAATATAATGCGTTCGTGCAAACGACAGCAATTAAATTAACCTCCGGAAATTATTAGAGGCTTCTTCTTCTTTGATTGATCAGGAGATGAAGGTGGTTAGTGTTAGTCACCATGGAGGAGGTTGGCCAAGCTCCGGTTGGGGACGAAGTCGTGGATGAGCAGCTTCTCCTCCTTGCGGTAGTAGTAGGCGACGAGGGGGAGGAGGTTGGGGTGGTTGAGCCGGCCGAGCCGCCGCATGTGCTCCTCGAAGTCCTCCCGGCCCACCCGGTTCATCTCCTTGAACCGCTTCACCACGACGGAGTGGCCGCTCGTCAGCGTGGCGCGGTAGCACACGCCGAGGTTGGCCGTGCCGAGCACCTCCGCCGTCGCCTTGAGCAGGTCCTGCAGCTCGAAGAACCGGCCGCGGTCGTCGCGCACGAACGTCAGACGCCCCTGATCCACCTTCCGCGCCGTGCTGCCGCCCGCGCGGCTGCTGCGCTCCTCGCCGCCGCCGCCGGCGGTGGCCTTGGCTGCGGCGCCAGGCGCGGCGACGTGCGCTGCGCTGGCTTCGGCTTTGTCCGGCGGGTGCGGCTCGATCTTGGGGCCCGAGGACCTCGTCGTCGACGCGACCGGGCCGAAGTTCTTGGTGCTGTCCCGCCGCTTACGCAGCGCGACGAACGCCACGCCGGCGATCGCCAGCGTGCCGAGGAACGCGGCGAGGATGCCGTAGGACGTGAAGCCCTCGGCGGGCTTCTGAGCTTCTTGCTTCGCGGCGTCTTGTGCCGGTGGCGACGGCGAGGTCCCTGCTTTGTCGGAGGTCGGCAGTGGCGCCTTTAGTGCCGGCGACGGTGACGGCGGCGGAGTGGCCTCGCATTTCGCACCAAGCGGCGCACCGCAAAGCTTCTTGTTGCCTGCATCGTAGAACAAGATCATATGGACGTTGCACGAACAGCATGGTCTAGAAATCTATGCCGTTGCTCACCGGCAAACATGTCAGGTTTGATGGATTTGAGGCTCGCCGGGATCTCCCCCTCCAGCTCATTGTTCGCGAGATTGACTTCCTTCAACTCCTCCTGTTTCAGATCAGGGATCTTGCCCTGGAACTTGTTGTCGTTGAGCTGCAGCTCGAGGAGCCTGGGCACGTCGGCGAGCGACGCCGGGATGGGGCCGGAGAAGTTGTTCTCGGAGAGGACCACCTTCTTGAGCCATCCCATCCCGGCGAACGCGTTGGCGGGGATCGTCCCGGAGAACTTGTTGCCGGACAGGAAGATTGCGCGGAGGCCGCTGAGTTCCTTGACTTCGGGCATCGGGCCGGCGAACTCGTTGTCCATGAAGCTGAGCGTGCGGAGGCCGGGCAGGCTCTTGAGGGCGGCCAGGTCGAGCTTGCCGGAGAGGCTCATCCCCTCGAGCTGCAGGCCGTGCACGGCGCCCTTCTCGCACATGACGCCAGCCCATTTGGAGTCGCCGCCGCTGCAGGGGCTCGTACCGGGGGACCAGCTGCTGAGCGCGCCGCCGCCGTCGTTGATCCCGGACTTGAGCTTGAGGAGCGCGTCGGCGGCGTCGGGCGCGAGGGAGAGCGGGAGGCGCGCGGCGTTATTAGTGGGCAGAAGGAGGAGGAGGCACCCGGCGGCCAGTAGCAGGAGGAAGGTTAGGCGCGGTAGCGACGGTGGTGGCCCTGCGGCCATGTCCGGGGCGGCGGGGACGGGGAGCCAGCCCGCCGGCGCCAGCGGTTGACGTTGACGACGGCGGGTGATGCGGCCGGCGGCAATGCTGCGCCCCTGCTCTTCGTCGGGCGCGCGCGAGTGGGAGGCCGGCCGCAGCTTTTTTCCAGGGAGGGAGGAAGCGGGAGGTCGACGCGAAGGGAGGCGGAGAAGGGGGGAGGAGAGAGGATTCAGGAGGCGCACGCGCGCGTGGCGAGGATGGTGGCGAGCGAGATGAGGCGCGCGCATGGCATGCGGCTGCGCTGGTTCGTGGCCAAGAATAGCAATGTGCCTCGCTGGCTTGCTGCATGGCCATGGCATGCGCTCTGATGAAACTTTCGTTGCAGCGCCTCTGCTCCGAGCTAGTACTAAACCTGACCTTGCTGCGACTTGCTTTAATCAGGGCCATTTCAGCCGGATCAAGCTGCCAAAGAAAAATGGTAGACGCTAGTTTTCAGTTCCTGAAAACAACACTTCATTTGGTGTACGCATGTTGGCCCTAAGATCAAAACCTGATGGCCAGCAAACTTTTCTTCCACCTCGTCTTGCGGTGGGCTGCGGACGTGTGGTCTTCTTCTTTCTTGTGCAGGAGAGAACTCGCTCTCCACCTTGACGGTTTGCTCTCATTGATCGCTCCCATGTCAACCTATTGGCTATTGCTGCCATTACCCCTATCTAGATCCATCCCAACAAACAATTTTTTGCTATCAACATTTTCGACATATTGCTTCAACATTTCACAATCTTTATTCAAACGAAACAGGCAAGAGAGCTGCTGATTATATTAAAAAGAAGATAAAAGTACAGATTGAGCAATACAAAAAAATAGAAAAACAACAACCCAACACCAAGCATCTCAACAAACACATGCGAACCACTCAACACATCCCAAACATCAAACCAAAATTCCAAACATTGTGCGCAGTCCTCGCAAACTCCACAACTCAACGTCATCATTGGCACTTGACTGTTACATCCATCCAGTGGCGGATCCAGAAACAGGCTCCGCCCCGGGCTAACTAATATAAGGCTTAAAATCTTACTGGTCATATACTATTAGATATAATATATTTTTCAAAGAGCACAATTCAACCAATAGACTTAAACAATACATAGAACATTGAAGGTAGAAAAGTACCAAATTAAGAGTCTTCCATGATAAAAAAAGAACCATACATGTCTTCATGAATTAACACCACTTCCACTTGTTCCGACGTCCTCAATTCTACATAAAAATTTTCAACATATCAGCCCTATATAAAGCAAGATAACATTATGTATTGAAATAGACTAATACAAGTAAACAACACGCACCTTGAGCCCTCGTTTGGCAAATTCATCTTACGGTTTTTTAAGCCTTGAAAGCGCTTTAGAATTTTTTCATCTTCAATCGACGCAAACAAATCTCGCTCAATATAGCACATCATGCTATTATTCAACCAATCATCATTCATTTTATTTCTTCATTCAGTCTTGATAATATTCATAGCAGAGAAGGCTCTTTCAATTGTTGCTGTTGCTACCGGCAAAATCAATGCAAGTTCAATAAGATGATACACCAAAGGAAAAGTTGTATCTCTTCCAGTCTGAACAATCTTCTCAGCAAGGTTACCAAGATCAATACAAGTGTCAAAATTATCATCATTTCTGACTTCATCAATGAATATAGGAAGGTCACCTGCAAGCTTTATGCAGTCATAATCACAGAATTCATCTTTATAAATCTTAGCAAGCTCAACTAACTTCTGTACTTCAAAGTTGGCAAAAGAATCCCTTGGATCAAGACAAGCAACGTATCTCAAGAGTTGAGTTGATCTTTCTGGAAATCGATTGTTTAACTCACAATAAACTTGATCAATCACAACATTGAAAATTTCATGATGAAAATGATGGTAGTAACTCACTAGTTTAGCACCACAACATCTCCCACAACATCTCGAACGACCTCTAACTGGTATCATATCTTCCATATTAGGAATTTCTATGTTGTTGAGGAGGCAAAACTCCTTTACCTCTTCAAAAAGAGCATCCCAACCATTTTCCCTCATTTCATTCATATTTCTCATCATAGAGCCAATTAATCCTATTGCACGAACAATGTTTTGATTTTTCTTTTGCAAACATTGTGACAAGTCTTGAGTCATCCCCAGTACTCTAATCATAAGATGTAATATGAACACAAATTCAAATGACTCCATTCTTTGAATCAATGCAGAGGTTGTAGTTTTTTTCCCCATCAGTTCCATCTTCACTAATATTCTTCAACACCTCCAGTACAGAGGACCACATGATCATAAGACATGCCAATGTTTTGTGATGTGTACCCCACCGTGTATCACCAGGCCTAGCAAGACTAGTTTCTTGGTTTTTCCCTCTCCCAGAAAAAATAGCACTACTATCTAACTGCTCAACAAGCTTATCATGATGACTTTGAAGGAGTTGATCTTTCCTCTTGCAAGAAACACTAACAACATTGACGATTGAAGTGACATAATTGAAGAAATCAAAAGTTGAGCCACAACACTTGGCTACAGAAACTACCATAAGCTGCAATTGATGAGCAAAACAATGGATGTAAAAGGCATATGGGTTTTCGTTCAATACCAGTCTTTGTAACTCATGAAATTGTCCGCTCATATTTGAATCTCCATTATATCCTTGCCCTCTAATCTTGGAAATAGATAGACCATATCTTCTAAGCATAGTATCCAATGCTTCTTTTAGTGAAGTTGATGTGGTATCAGAAACATGTTCAATGCTAAGAAACCTCTCAATCACACTTCCTTTATCATTGACAAACCTACAAGAGAAAAGAGAAAATAGTGTTACTTGAAAGCAACAAAACAAAACCAACAAAATAACCAAATAAAGAGAAGGTATATACCTCACAACCACAGCCATTTATTCCTTAATAGATGCATCACGAGCCTCGTCGATAAGAACCGCAAAACAACGATCTCCTATTTCACTTTTAATTAACTCACTTGTCTCCTCTGCACAAGCCCTAGCCAAATCTTTTTGAACCATTGGACTACTCATTTGATTATTCCCTAGAGCATTTTCACCAGTCACAAGTGCAGCCTTAGGATCCTTCTTTCTGTACCATTCAAGCATCTCCATAAAGTTCCCTTTATTTCTTGATGTTTTAGACTCATCATGTCCACGAAAGGATAGAGCTTGCAAAAGGAGAAATCTAGCAGTACCTAACATGATACTTAAACGAGCTTTATATGCCTCCTCTTCTGCTGCACTTGTAACAGTCCATACATGTTCAACACTTTGCCTCTGATTTTTGAAATCAAGTGCACGCTTTCTTGCATTATTATGAAAGCCATCAATTGATTGAGCATGCTCCTTGAAACAATTTTTTGCATTCTTCCAATTTCTAAACCTAACTTTGGTAAATGTATCATTAGTATGAAACCCAGCTTGTTGTGGCTTAAAGAGATAACAATAAAAGCAATAAGTTGCATCCTTAGCTACACTGTACTCTAACCAATCGAATTGATCAAACCATGATCCAACAAATCCTCTTGATTGGCCTTTACCATCTTTTTTCGTTTTTGGAAACTTATGACCAGCTGGCCTATATGGACCTATTTGTAGATATGCTCTCCTTGCCTCATCCCTAATGTCATGATGAAAATCATCAATTGGCTTCCTTTGTCCTGGATCAGCAACTATATCTCTCATATCAAGTTCAATCCGTGGTCTTTTTTGCTCAACCCGGCTCTCTATAGTTTCGGCACTACCACCACTCTTTGACGCATCTTTTTTAGCATAGTATTTCTTCATTCTAACTTCTAAGGTATGGAATGTTGCAACTTGCAATAAGACTTAAATACCAGTCCTGCTCAATCAGTCAATGAAATGAAATATTCATGATTTTGCTAGTAGGTAGTGGCAACCATAGAGCAATTTTCAAAAAAAAATCCAACCTCAGTCCTCAACACTTCAGGGGGCAATGCCGCAGGGGCCAGGCGCCAGGTGGCCAGGCGGCCGGCGGGGGCGCGGCCGCACAGGGCCGGCGCCGCGTGACGACAGAGGACAGGAGCTGGAGGAGCGCCGGGCGGCCAGGCCACTGGTCGCCCACTCGCCCTGGCGCGCAGGGAGCTGGGGACGGCGGCCGGCGGGGCGCCGGGGCCGCCGGCCGTAGGTGGCGGCGCGCGCGGCTGGCGGAGGCGCGGCGCAGCCGGGGAGATCGCTAGACCGGGACCAGCCTGCGGCAGGCGCGCTGCCGGAGCGGGGGCCGGGACCGGCGGGACGGGCGGCCAGGACGCCGGGACGGGCGGATTAGCGGGAGGCAGGCGCCGGGCAGGACACGGGAGGGAGCCAGGGAGGCGGACACGGGAGGTGTGCGGGCCGCCAGGTGAATGCGGGGCGGGCGTGCGGTGCTAACGAGCTAGGGCGACGCCGCGACCGTGAGGCCCGCGAGTCCGCGACGGCCTGCTAGGCTGCTGGCCTACTGGGCTTTCTCCTTCTCGGGGTGGGCTAATAGGCTGATAGGTCTTTTTATGCCATTTTTATGAAACAATTTTCCACTATTCATGGGCCTCGCCCCGGACCGCAGCCCGGGCAGCCCGGGGCCCAAATCCGCCCCTGCATCCATCACCTTCCCCAACCATGTCGATAGGGCATTGTCTATCACCTCGACCTCATCGTCATTGAGGTTGAATATCTCATTCAGAGCAGCGTCCACATCCGTTGGTAGGGGTCCATTGAACATGTCAACAAACTCTTGCAGCGCAACCTCAATTAGGGCAGCCTCATCATTTAAAATACCAAGTTTGTGACAAAGGTTACGTTGCGCTCCCTGCATTTGAGTCATCGGATGTGCAGTGGAGAGACGCGCGCTGCGTCGTACCAATGACATGTCGAAAGTGCGTCACCGGCATCGGCGAGGAGCTAGCGTTAATGCTGGGTCACTAGGTCCCTCTGTAGTGCTAGTGCCACCTGGGCAGCAGGCTGCTGCAGCAACGACTGAGTCGGAGTCATAAAGAGGGTCTTGGCCGTTCGCAGCATCTCGGGTGGTGCCGTCATCAGCATCGGAGTGCTGGCTCGCAACATCCCCAAGTTCAGCCGGTGGAGTACCCGTGTTGCCAATCGGAGAGGTGAGAAGTGGTCCCTGATACGAGGCATCAGTCACACCAGCGCCAGAAGCGTCACTCTGGGCATCCTTCTAAGCCGAAGGACCTAAGAATCCCTAAGGAAGTGGGGTCTTAAGTCTTAACTGCAAGAATGATTTAAGCGCTTATAAATTAGATTTTTTTTAATCTTGTACGTAGGTCGGAGGTTGGAGCTCTTACTCAAACTATACCCTTTAAGCATCTTTTATAAGAGAATTTGCATTATACATGATCGGGGAGATCAAGCAAAATAAGTCGACTAAAAACTAGGAAGTGTGCAATTAACAAATGTTGTCTCTTTCTATAAATGTAACCATGCAGTGAGCTCTATATTTTCAATCTTGATTAAAAAACATGTATATTTAGATTGGTTGATGTGTGCTAATTGGTTTGTCATGAAAAATAGTGTCATGACTTGGTAACTTCAAAATTTTCTTAAATAGGCGACTAGAGGGCCCCAAAACTTTAAGTTGGTTTGTCATGAAAATATGTGCTAGTTTTTCCAATCAAAACACAGAAGGGTTCGATCTAACGAACGAGTTTCCCTCTATTCTCCTTTGATATTCTAATCTATTTCATCTTGGCACAATGACCAAGAAGAATGAACTCTGCTTATCATCTAATGAATCATGTCATCCTGTACTCCTTGTTATTATATACATGCACCTCAGTATCGATGTCATCATATACATATACCAATTATTTTCTAGAGGAGTTACTCTGCACGGGGATCGAACAATCAGCTGTGTCAGACACGAGATGGCAACTCAAATAGGACTATCAAGAGAGAAAAGTTTAGTTTTGCAAATAGTCCTATCAAAAGAGAAGGGAGGGAAACCATATCAATGTCCAAAACATCGTGCATTTATGAATTCATCACATGTTTGTTTTGAAATGAATCATCCCTTACATGTGACTTTTACAAATCAAAGCAGCCTTTACTGAATTATCTTGCGCCAACAATATCGTACAGTGGCGGACAAAAATACTAGTAGCACTACTATATAAGACTGCCTTGAGTCTTGACACGTGTACACATGTTCCTACTCGAGGACCACAACTTTGCTGAGGATCCATAGCACCAGAGTCATCTCGAAGACGAAGATGGTGTGGAGGAGCCCCCGGTCGAGCGTGAAGCCGAACAGGGTGATCCCGCCGCCGTTGTGGCGCAGGTACGTCACTGCAGAGCGAAACAAACAAATTTTAGCCTCACTTCGTGGCAGCAAATTGATGGTCAAGTTGCGTTGGTTAGCTACCGAGTGCTTGTCTGCTCTTGTACGAGCACGCCGCGCCGGGCTCCGCTTGAGACGACACGGCCGCCGACGAGCCGGAGACGCGGGACGCGTCGACGTCGCTCGCCGACGTGCTGGCCGGCGAAGACTTGCTGCCGTGGTGCATGGCCACCAAGCTCACGTGCCACTGGCTGGCGATGGACACGATCCTCTGCGCCCTGTGCGTGATCCTGGCGGCGCCGAACAGGCACATGAAGAAGCCGCTCAGCTGCACCGCCGAGCCGACGAGGAGGTCGCCGGTGTTGGAGAAGCTCTTTTCGTCCCTGGAGGAGAGCGCGACGAGGAGCGCTCCGAGCTGGCTGACGGTGATGGTGACGAGGCAGCAGATGATGAACACCCGGTACCGGTGGCTGGTGGCCAGCAGCTGCGTCCGGATGCGTCTGTGCTCGGCGAAGATCTCGGCGGCGGCGGCGCGCGCCTCGACGTCGAACATGTGGTGGATGCCCTCGAAGCGCAGGATCTGGAGCTCGCAGGTGAGGCGGAACAGCACGCACACCAGCAGGAACACCCCCGTGCGGTACACCCACGACGCCACCGTCGCGACCAGCGCCACCGCGCGCCATGGGACACGCGGCAGGAGCAGCGGCGGGAGCACCGCGCCCAGCGCCGCGGGGGGATCCACACGGACGGTGCAGAAGTAGAAGACGGCCTTGTGCGCCGCCTCCACGCAGAGGGACGGGAGGAGGAGCGCCGCCAGGAGGCGGAACGCGCGGTCCAGCTCCCGGGCGTAGCCGCGGCGGACGTAGGGGGAGTCGTCGCGGAGCGCGCCGTCGAGGAAGAGGAGCTGCCGGAGCCCGCCCAGGCGGCGGAAGAAGGCGGCCAGCGTGACGAAGGATATGACGGCGAGCCCCGTGGCGGGCACCTGGGAGACGCGGTTGAAGGTGATGGCGGACGCGGAGACCGGGGACAGGGAGGCGTCGGCGCGGAGCGAGAGCGAGATGGAGGCGGGCACGAGGAGCGCCAGCACCAGGAACGCCGCGTACGAGGCGGCGCGCCCGGCGCGGGTGGAGTGGTCGAGCGCGCACCACTGCAGGAACACCCGGAAGCTGCGGAGCTCGTCGTGGATCACCGACTTGCACCGCGCGTACGCCGGGTTCAGAAGCAGCGGCGGCTGCGACGACGGCGCCCGGGGCGGCGGCGGCGGCATCAGCAGCGGCGCGCACTCCGGCTCCGACTCCGACGCCGGCGACGAGCCCTGCTCCTCCTCGTCGGAGTCCATTGGCGCCAGCTAGCTAGTAGATGCTTCGACACAGTTGAGAATGAAGCCGTCGAGTCGCCGGGAGTACAATTTATAGCCGAACATGTGGCGATCGATGAGCGGTGTGGTGCCATCCATGGCGCGCAAGTGTGCGTGAGGAGACGGGAGGGGAAAGGAGAGGCGCGAGAGGGGAGGCCCGTGACAGTTCACAGGGGCGGCGACCGAGGCCGAAGCAGGCTCGCAGCAGCTCCGATGTGTGAGGGTGAGTGATGCAGCAAAAGCGAGCCAAGACGGGGACTAGGCACGCATATGCGCGAGGGATGCAGTAGCTGAACGCAAGAAAAGGATAGGGCAGGAATTGATCTTCTTGGTTGTCCTCAATTTGCCGCAGGTCTCGACCAATGCATACCTTGCTCATGCTGAATTGATGATGCACTTTGTTTTGCATTTCGTCAAAGGTTGACAACTTGTGGAGAGAGGCAAACTCTCGTGTAGTAGGGATACTAGGGATGCAAATTCTCTAGGTCATTAGATCGACCCAAAACTCAGTCATTTTAGGTCTGAAGTAATAGGATACCGAATAACTACATGCTTACACTCTTGTGTTTTAGCCTTGGTTTATTACTGTATTTTAAATTTCCTTTCAAAGAGTACATTGACAAAGGAATGTTTATCTTTTCTCATTAAAAAATTTATTACTGAAATTGGAAATGCATTTTAGTCTTTAGATTAGATTTCATTCTCTAGTCTCTACCACAAAAGTAAATGCTTCCACAAAAGCAGAAAAAAATGTACAGATGGGCCGGAGCATACTGCCACGTGAGATAAAAAGGGCCCACCAAGCAGAGATGGGCCTAAAGGTTATCCTCATCTGGCCCGCACGGCGGAGCAACCAACCACACGAGTTCACAGCTCGTCGTCCGGAGTTCCCGTCGAGTCCGTGCAAGCACACCACCGGCCGACGCGGAGCCAAAAGCCAATCCGCACCGCACCCCGGAATTTTTTTTTTTTTGAGACCACCGCACCCCGGAAATTTCCCAAGCCGAAATCGCAACAGGAAGGGGAGCACGCGAACGCAAAACCCTAGCCCACTGCTCCGCCGGATTCCCCTCCTCCTCCCCCTCCCTCGCTCGCCGCCTGTCTCCGCTGCGCCCGCGGCTCTCCCCCTCCGCTCCAAGGAGCACAGGCCTCTCGCCGCGCCGTTCGCCCACCGCCACCACCGGGTCACCGCCAGCCATGTCCTCTCAGGTACCGCCGCTCACCTCCTCTCTCTGCCCTCCTCGATTCCGCCGGTCGGTTAGGGTTAGGGTGGGTGTCGCGCTCCTTTTGTCTCGCTGGAAGCTTGCTACCGTTGTTGGATTTGAACTCTCTTTGCCGTGCTCGTCGATCCCCCTCCGGATCCCGGACATCCGCCGGGTCTAACGAATTCGCGTGTTTGGATTTGCAGGTCGATAGCCGCAGCCAGTCCGCTGGGAAGCGCGCGCGCACCGACGGTAGGTTTCTCTGCCGCCATCGTTGTTTTTCTGTCACACCTGCTCGAAGCTGCATCTGAGTGGATTGCCCCTTCGTGGGGGACAAAATATGTTTCTCAGGCAGCCGGCGTGAGGACGACTGGGTTTGCCCCAGCTGCAAGAACGTCAACTTCGCCTTCCGCACCACTTGCAACATGCGCAACTGCAACCAGTCCAGGCCAGCAGATCACACGGTCCGTAACGGTTTTTGCCTCAGCTTAATTCTTGCTGATTATTCCTTTGTCGGTTGCGCAGAGGTGTACCTGCAAGTACTCCTGCTTGTTGGTAGCGCATTTGCATTTACCACGTGTTGCTGTTGCTTGCCATTCAGAAGGCCATGCAGAAGCCTATGCAGACTCCGCCCCACTACGCCGCGTCTGGGGGTTACATGGGCCCAGGGACGCCGCCGTCGATGTACCTTGGTGGGGGTGCTCCCCCATATGGCTCCTCCATGTTTAATGGGCCTGCAATGCCGCCGCGCTATGGTATTCCTCAGTTCCATGGGAGTTCTGCGTATCCATATGGATATGGTGGTCGCATACCGATTGGTAGCCCCTATGGGCCGATGCAAATGGCCGGGCCACCTCCATATTCTGGTGGATCTATGATGGGAGCAGGTAACAAGGTTTTCCGCTATGATGTGCATGCCATATTTTGATATTCCTCGCGTTAGTTAATCTAGTTATCAAATTAAATAGGCAAAATACTATGTTTTCAATCCTTCCTTTTATGCAAATCATAGTGTGTAAACAACTGGATTTTACAGAACATAGGCTATCATTTCTTTTCACTTGATCCTTGTTCATTTATCATAGATACTTAGTGTGTCCAGCACCTAGCCTTTCAGGACTATTTTACTATTGCATTCTGTCATGTGTTCTCTATGAAACTTTCTTTGGTTGGGGTCACAATGCATGTTTTCCAATCCAAAGTTCTCCATGTGTTCGCTCACAAGACTTATCTCTTTTACTGTCCCATAAATAGGTGGAATGTATGGAATGCCCATGGACAGATATGGCTTAATTCCTGCTAGTCCTGGTGCAATGGTATGCTCTTCTGATTACCCTTTTGTACACGCTGTTAGAGTTAAGTCCTGATGGTGATAGAATAATGTATTAGTAGTGCCTGTGTGCACTTAGTGCCTGTGAACACTCGTATCCGTGGGTGGTTCGTGCCTACGTGCACCTTATCACCAATTACTGCTTAGATGCTTAGATGCTCTTTAGATGCTTTGCTTAGCTTGTAAGCCACCTATCCAAGGTTGGCTATAAATATGTACCCAAAGCTGCCTTTGTGGTTGTGGTTAATGGAAAAGATCATTTTAGGCCAACAATTGGTATCAGAGCCTAATTCTTTCCTACCTACCCTTCTCTCTCCTCTCCCTCGTGCTCCAGCCCCTCACCCCGGAAACCCTAGCACCCGATCGGCCCACCAAGGCCGGTGGCGGCGCTGCTGTTCCGGTTAGATCCGACGGCTAGCGACCTCCTTCACCCCTCCCTGCGATCGGATCGGGCGGCGCGGATCGGTGGCAGACCCAGGCGGCGGCGGCGGCTCTCCACGGGTGGCTGGCTTCTTCCCCGGCGCGGACGCGGGCGGCGGCGCGGCACATGCGGGAAACTCCCATGGCAGGCTCAAGGGCTCTAGACGGCCGGTGGGAGCGGGCGGCGTGGGCCCTGTGGATGTTGCGGCTCTGGTGGTCGGCGTGCCACTGCTGACCGGCGAGGTGCCGGGTCTCCTGGTAAGCTCCAGGACCTCCTTGCGGGTCTCCTCCAGCAGCTCAATTACTTCAAGTGCGCGGCCCCGCAGGGCGACGGTCGAGGAGTGGCATGAGGAGGCGACGGCGCGGCGCCACCGCGTGTCGGGAGGAGGAGCGGCTCATGGCGGCCGAGGAGCCTCAGCAGCAGAGCGGCGCCGGGCACGGCGTGCGGCTATGGCGCGCGAGGAGGAGCGGAGGGTGAAGGTCACGAGGCTAGAGGACCGGCAGCGCGTGGCGGTGGTGCGCGACGCCGAGTTGCGGGAGGCGGCTGCGGCTTGAGCAGCGCGCGTAGCTGAGGCAGCCCGCCTCGCCGACGAGAAGGCACAAGCGGCAGCGGCGGCCGCTACTCAGTGTCGTCTGGAGGTGGACTGGCTGCGCGAGGAGGCGGAGATGATGCGCGAGATGGCGCGGCGCCATGTAGAGGAGCTGAGGCGCGTGGCGCAGGGTGTCGGCGCCGAAGCTCATGGCGGGTGTCCTCGGAGCAGGAGGAGCTCCGTCCACGAGTCTGCCTCGACTCCGACTCCGACCTTGGCTCCAGGCACCAACCCTTGAGGATCGTGAAGACCATCATTCGAGAGTCTGTCAACAGCATGCAGTGGTCGATGTTGATGAAGACCAACTACACGGAGTGGTCCTCGGTGATGAAGGTGAAGCTCCAGGTGCGGGAGATGTGGGACGCAGTCCAGTATGGCGACGTTGACAGCCATGAGGACCGGCGAGCGCTCGAGGCGTTGCTCGCCGCAGTCCCGATGGAGATGGCGGCAAACCTCTTGGGGAAGAGGACTACCAAGGCCGCCTGGGACGCTATCGCTGCGGCCCGAGCTGGTAGCGACCGCGCCTGCAAGTCCACTCTGCAGAAGCTTCGGTAGGAGTGGGATCGTCTGGCTTTCAAGCCGGGTGAGGACGTCAAGACGTCAACGACTTCGCCTTCTGCCTCTCTAGCTTGATGCAGCTGCTGGAGCGGTATGACGACGACGAGATCAACGAAGAGAAAGCCGTTGTGAAGTTCCTGCGTGTCGTGCCGAAGTACTCGCAGCTCGCTATCTCCATCGAGACGCTGCTCGACCTCTCAGCGTTGTCGATTTAGGAGCTGACGGGTCGGCTCAAGGTGGTCGACGACCGCGACAAGCCTTCTTCTGGCGGGGAGGTCACCATCGGTGGTCAGCTCCACCTCACTGAGGAGAGGTGGCTCGCCCGCCAAAAGGAGCGGAAGAAGGGCGAGTCTTCTTTCTCGACAGGCGGCCGCAAGGGCAGCAAGGCGCAAGGAGGCGCTGAGGGTGCCGCCGCCAGCGAGCTCGAGGTTGCACGAGACGACACTGGGATGCCGCCAGCCGAGGCACGACCAGGCCCACGTTGCGCAGGCTGCGGAGGAGGAGGATCTAGCTTTGTTCCTAGCTCATGGGACCATTGAGCTTCTTCCTCACCAAGGTGGATAGGGGAAGAACAACCTCTACGTCCTCTACGCGGAGGTGGCACAGCTCGGCACCAAGGAGATGGTGCGGGGAAAGATGGTGGACGGTGGCTCGACTTCGATGTACAACGACTACGTCCACTTCGAGGGAGCTGGGGGGTGGGCAGCTCTTCTTCGCCGAGCGTGCCTACCTCAGTCCCCGGGTCTCCACCGACTACGGCGAGCTCTTCACCGGCGCCAGCGAGTCCTCCACCGACTCCGGCGAGTACTCCGGGCGCGGCGAGCTCTCCATCGCCACTACCATAGCCGGCCACGCCACACACTCCAGCACTGACGGCCACTCCTCCGAGCACTGCTTCGTCAACACCAGCTCATGATGAGCCCCACTCGGTGGAGTTCGCCACTCCGCTCCCTCACGACGAGGATTGCGTCGACGCGTACCATGATGGCGAGCCACTGCGGTACCGTACCATTACAGACATTCTCGGCGACCAGCCGGTGCTGGGATGGGTGCCTCACGACGTCAAGGCCATGCTTCACCTAACGAGCAACGGCGACGAGTCTCGCTCCTTCGCTAAGGCTGAGGGACACGCGGCCTGGCGCACCGCGATGCAGATGGATGCCGGATAGCAAGTCCGCTCAAGCCCTGGCAAAGAACCTTGTCTTCCATGAAGCGGCTGCTTGGAGGAAGGGAGCGTCAAGGCAACTACATCAACACTAAGGAAGAGTCAAGTTCCAAGAACTCCGAACCAGACTTGGGAGGGTTCTTTTGCCATTCAGGACTTAGGGGGAGAATGTTAGAGTTAAGTCCTGATGGTGATAGAATAATGTGTTAGTGGTGCCTGTGAGCACTCGTATCCGTGGGTGGTTCGTGCCTACGTGCACCTTATCACCAATTACTGCTTTAGATGCTCTTTAGATGCTTTGCTTAGCTTGTAAGCCACCTACCCAAGGTTGACTATAAATATGTACCCCAAGCTGCCTTTGTGGGTGTGGTTAATGGAAAAGATCATTTTGGGCCAACACACGCTTTATGCTAATTTGAGTTAACTACTAGTACCTTGCATAAAGAACTATCTACACATTGGTTGCTGTTACTTTGCATTCCTTTTTTCTTTGATAGTTATAACTTGTGTCTACTCCAGTGTGATAGTTATAACTTGTGTCTACTCCAGTGTGATAGTTATAACTTGTGTCTACTCCCTTCCTCAATGTGATAATTATAATTTGTGTCTACTCCATTTCTCAATGTGTGATAGTTATAATTTGTGTCTACTCCATTTCTCAATGTGCGATAGTGGTTTGTGTCTACTCCATTTCTCCATGTGTTTATTGCTTTTGATGTGTCAAATCTGACATGTCATACTGCAAACTGTTGTTATTCTTAATTTATATTGCTTTGAACTTGAAAGGGTACAAGGGCTGGCTCATATTCTGATGAAGGTTCCCAGAAGAAGCCTGCAGGTATGCATTTTGTAATTTTGACTTATTTTAAATTGATGTGGTTAGCACTTGATTAAATCTCTGCCTGTTTTCCTGAACTTTTACTGCAGGAGCTGGCCGTGATAATGATTGGGAGTGTCCAAATTGCCATAACATCAACTTTGCCTTTCGCACAGTCTGTAATATGAGAAAGTGCAACACACCAAGACCAGAAAACCAGGTTTGAGACTGATAAGCTATCTTATGCAACTACTCTCAGTTTCATGTATTTAGAACTAAGATAAGATCATTTCAGTTTTTTCCGCACTTATGGATAGTCAATTTTTCTTATGTTAAAGTGCCTAAAGTAATACTGTAACTTTGCACGTGTGCTTGAAGTTGACTCTGCTGCCACAAGAAAGTCATATGACATTGTATACTAGTGTTCTAAATGGTTTGGTGAAACCGTGCTTATGTACACCTGGATATCTCTAGTATGGATTAGCCGATCATTGCATTTTGTATGCTTGTTTATTTTTTTGGACATCAGGATCTGAGTACTTGGTGCTGATCACCTTTTGTGTGGTAAAAAAAATCAATATAACTTTCTCCTGCTATTGAGTGTTCATGAACCTTATCAAAGAAATTGCTCATTTAACTGATAGTTAGTTGCCACATGACTTGTCATGCAATTGCAACTGTTAGATGTTCATTACTGTTGGTGTGGAATGTGATATTATCAAGTTAAACCAGAACAACTTTGTGAACCTGCAAACAAGTTTTGGCCCCTTTTTTTTTGTCTAAAATTAGTTCTCTTTCATCTAAACCTGGGGTTGCATTCTAATACTCGGGCAGTTGGGCTTCGTAGCTTATAGAGCTAAGTATACTTTACTGATTGCTTGCGTATCTACTCTTTATGCAGGGATCTAAACCTGATGGTTCAAGAGGCTCAAGTAAGTTTTGATACGATAATTACTTATTTTGGGAAACTTTGTTATCCCTAGACATTTCTTTGCAGGCAACTAGTTTTTTCTTTGGATTTTTGACTTATGGACTAGTTTATGGGTTTATGTAATTTATCTCTTCAAATTATATTTAATTTCGAACCCAACCTCTCATTGATAGAACAAAAGATGCCAGAGGGCAGTTGGAAGTGCGAGCAGTGCAATAACATAAACTATCCTTTCCGAACAAAATGCAATCGTCCTCAATGTGGAGCAGAGAAGCCACTGCAGACGAACAGTACAAATGATTCAGTGACAGATCAGGACAATCAGGTCTGTGTTTCATGACCTTCAGTATGATCAGGACATTTGCCGTGCCCTTATTAGAACATTAAGTTGCATGCCTTATTATTGAAATTATTTTTAATCATTTTCTTGCCTCATGTTTGCTTGCGCATAGCTTGATATATCATGTCCTTACTGTTACAGTGAGTCCTAGAACAGTAATGAGGGTCAAGAAGGTCCAGCATGGTCGTCAAGGTTCAGTCTGAATGTGGGGTCCATCTGTGTCAGTAGTTGCTGCTGTCGTTACAAGTTTCTTCCCCTCGAGACCTTAGTTGAGTCGGGGTCCTAATGGTAAACACTTTGGAGTTGGCAATGGAGTCTTGCCTTTCCTAATCACTACAGATTTTGGTCAGGAACATCCATCTTGCCTTTTCTCGCTGAACTTGGTTACTTGTCTTTGTTACTGGTACTCTGGGTAAACTGCCATCTTTAAATGAATTTCTTCTAGTTGTTTGTGTCATAGATGTTACTCTGCTGTGGAAGTATCGTTACTGTTCATCACTTTGCCTTGGTTTTGTTAATGCTGCGTTCTGGTCCCTGTTTTTTTTTTCCAATTTATGGTTTTGGTATTTTACAGGTGTTTTTTTCTTAATGGTTGGCGATAGCAACCTTTTTTACCTTCCAAAATAATGTTCATAAGATGTTAGCAACTTAGCAAGGTGCTCCACTAACATATTTGTGAGAGCCCGTCCCCCCCCGCTAGTTACTTTTGCTTGCAGTAACAGTTAGGTCTGAAACAAGTCAACGATGGACATTCAGTTGCATGACTGCATACGCTGTTATCATCTTCCATGTCCTCCGGAGATTAGGGTGTTCCAAGTTTCACCATTCTCTTGTGCTTGGTTAGAAGACGCTCCTTGGTGAAAGTGATGTGCATCATCACATTGTGCAGCGGTAGACCATCAACTTGCATGCTTGTCTCGATTGTGACTACTTCACTGACACAGTCCCATTGGAATTAGTTTTTGTCATGTAACATTACGAAGCTTTTATCAAAGCTGCGACTTCTGCATGAATTTCAAGACAACAGTGAACAGACACAGACGGATCTGCCTGGTCATGCGGCTGGAGGAGTGCCGACGAGTTCTCTTGCGTTGCGGATGGCAGCACTCAGTGAGTTGCAGAACATTACAAACTGATTTGCTACTGTTTCATATTGGAAAACAAAGTTGAGAAATTCGCACCACGTGGGTATGCTTCTGTATTGAGCCTCTGACAGAGTTGGATAGGAAATTCGAGATGGTGGTAAGCATTGTGATGGTCAGGGACCATTATATGGATGTAACCATTTCCGTATTTGTTTGGAGTGTCTTGTTTTCCTTTTTTTCCCCTTTATAGCAAAATGTCCGTGTCCGTGAGTTGCTACGGTAAAAGATTAAAAGATTAATTGTGTTTTTTAAACTTATGATATGTTTTATTTTCATCACTAAATTTTTATTGCACTTATTGGATGTCTACACATTTAATAGAAAATCAAAAGAATTCTGACTTAATTATTTCCTTCAACTCAAATACCCATTAAATTAAATTTTTTTATTCAAGTAAGAGAGTTGCTACCGAAAAAATATGGAACCATGTTGTACCATACAAAGCGATCATATTTCACATATATTTTGGTTTAGCAAATATTTTGGTTTAGCAAACAGCGTTGTTGTTCGAACAGAGCGTATATGTGTGGGTAGACGTGGATCCATTTCTAAGTGCAAGTAGCATAGCGTACAATCAGTCTGCACTGATGCTGCTTCATATGCGATAATTTTTATCTTCATGTGTATTTTTTCTACTCTAGTACATATATTGGACTCCTAATAAATGTTATATTTTTTGAAGCGACAAACGGTTCCTAAAGTTTGGAACTACGACCATTGCCATGTATGGTAGGGGATGGTGGATGCCCCATGGGGTTTCCTTAATTTTACTCGTATATTCCATAGTGCTTCTCGGGGAGAGGTCAAAGGTTCAAATCCCTTCCATGCATTTTTTTGAGTTTTTACTTGCCTATTTAATTTCGAGCAGAGGTTTTTCTCGTGGCCATGCGTCGGTTTTCCTTGGTTCGCTTTTTCTTGGTTTTGCATCCTCTTCCGTTTTCTACTGGTTCACCGTGACGGACAAGAATTTGACGGCAGAATCATTGCTGCACCCTCTCTCTTTCCTCTCTCTCCTTCTCCGTCGGATCCGGCTGGCCCCAACTCGCTCTCCCTCAGCTCCTCCTCCCTCTCCCCCGGTTGAGGCGGGTGGCGGGCGCAGGTCGGGCGGTGCGGACGAGGCGGCTCGGGCGCGGCCAAGGCCGGGGCGGCGCGCGGGGGGGGGGGAAGGTGGGCGGCACGGCAGGGGTCGGGAGGTGGCTTTGGTGCGGCCGGGCGGGGCGGCCGTGGCGGGTGGGTGGGCGGCACAGGCGGTCGGGGCAGCGCGGGTGGTCGAGGTAGCCTCCTCGTTGGCTCCTCGCCACTGGCGGCTCTAACTCCTCCGCCATAAGATGCAGCCGCGTCCACCACTGATGCTGATGGGTGAAGGAAGATCCCGCCGGCACCGTATGTTCTTCTGCTCTTGCGGGCAGCTGCCGCCTCCTGGTCCTTCGATCACTTTGACGAATGGGAGGCAGAGGAGGAGGCCATAGGACCAGGAGGGCAGATGGGGGTGGAGGATGGAAGAGGCGCGACTGGGTGGAGGACGCCAGGACAGAGGTGTGAGCGGAGAAGACGGCTCCGTCTCAATGTTGTAGATCTCGCGGATGGCGTCATGGAGCTTCCACCACAACTTGTCGAAGAACTTGGGGTCGGTCTTCACGAGGTGCCGGAAGGGCTCGATCTTCGTTTTGCCCTTCTATTTATACAGGTACAGCACAGGAACGCGACCTTGATTCCAATCCGAGTCGGCGAAGACATCAATCCCGACACGTCCGGCCTCAATTCCGATCGGCAACCTCGATTCCAAATCAGTGAGGACGACGGAGGAGAGAAACGGAAGGGGAGGTGGACGGGCGAAGGAGAAGACGTGCGGTGCGGACAGGACTGTGCACAAAAAACTGTAAGCCTGAGCACGCTACTATTGTTCCGTACTATCCTAATGTGAATTCTTCACGTTTCTAAATTGTACCGGAGATAACTATCCAATGCCTTAATGAAATCCTCAAACCAACCAAAAATGTTTGATGCACACATGCAAATCTAAGAAATGTCTGGCACATGAATGTTTGATGCGCACATGCAAATTTAAGATGTGTCTGGCACACGAGGGTCGAGGATTTTTTTTTTGAAAAACATTTGATGGGTGTGGCACGATGGCACCCGGGGCATAGAGAGTCATTCCGAGTTGTTTGAGGTGTGGTGGGTACGCCGCGGAGGTGCACATCCCGAGCAGCTGCAGGTGGTGTGGATCGGTCGGTTCCAGCACGCGTCATGCTCTTGTTCTACGGCAAGAACCTGCCGAAGCTCTGCTGGTACAACCCGGTGGTGCTACTGCCGCCGGCGCAGTTGTTGCTATTGATGCTCACCGCCGCCGGCGCAGGCGCAACCAGGCGGCAGCATCAATAGAAACCACTGCCACTGCAGCTGAGCATGCCGACGACGAGGTGTACGTAGATGCAGAGATCTTGACCGCTGCTGACTTCCAGTTCTCCGGCACGCCCGATGAAGATTTCGTCAGTCTTATGCAGGAGATGGACATGACCTGATCTTTAGTGAGATCTGATCGATCCTGCATGCCTGCTGGCGGCGCTCGCCTATGTCGCTGCCTCGGCTGCTTCGAACCATCCGACTGAGTGTTAATGTGGTATACACACGGCCAGATCAAGTTGGAGCGAGCTAGGCATCGGTGATGACGAATAGTGCGCACGAGCCTATCAGACTACCTAAGTAGGGTCAAGTCTTCCATTCATTGCATGGAAGCATTTGCTCAAATAATGCCGAAGGATTCTTTGAATCCTACCTTGCGAAACATCAGCAGGAAATTTAACTCGCATGATTTTTAGCACTGGTGTGGATATGAATAAAAGCTTTAGGAAATCAAGGTCATGTGACTGTTACGTTCAAGCCTTCAATCTCGACCTCTTCAAGATCAGTGAAGCTTCAATTTCCAGCTCTTCGAGATGAGTCAAGGAGATATGTTGACTTTTTCCCCACGTGACTGAGGCAACTAGGTTTTGGAAATCAAAGCATTCATAAAGCTATAATGTCCTAGTCCTAGATTCCTATCGAAAAGATGTGTAGTGCACTCACTCTAGTTTTTTAGTGCTATACCTTTATGTGTATAGTACACTCACTCTCTCTTTTTTTTTTGTTGTGTGTGTGTGTGGTCCCTTGTTTGATGATATTTGGACATGTGATGTTGATAATGTCCGTCCATAATGTATTTTGCTATCTATAATTTCGTCAAGTGCTAATTTGGTCAGTGCAGATTTGAACATTTTTTTATTATACCTGGAATTTGATCATGAATGTGAACGTTTTGTACTTTAGAATCTTTTTAATATGCTTTGGACTGTTAAACGAGCTAAATGTTTGGTGCACGGATTAAAATGGGTTTAGCCCATTCATAATTGGACAGTAACGTGAATGTCAAGTAATGAATTGGGCTAAAAACAACCTAAAATCCAATGGGCCGTGCCTAAAAAACATGCCATAAACGAAAATGTAATGGGGTTGGGGGGATCAGCTTGGTATGGGCTAAGCCCATAATAAGCTGGGCTTTCAATTGGATTTGGCATATAAATAGGTTGCTTGCCACATGACATTCTACGATATTGTGTAAGCTTAAAAATGACAACAAAAAAAAAACGTCGTAGATCAGTGATGAAAGAAGGATCATCATAAATTCTATGACGAAAAGCCACGTTTTCGTTACAGAAAACCATTTATGACGGGTGATAGGCGACGAACGGATTTCGATCGTCATAGATTACAAAACATGACGTAATTTACATTTTTTATGGCATAAATGACACATCACCTATCATGACATTTCTTTTCTTTCTTGTAGTATAGTCCTGCCATCATATCCATTGGTCCATCAAAGGCATCCATAAGTAAAATCCCTCGCTCGCAGGTACGTAGGTGATGACGTGAAAAGAAAGCACACAAAATAGGACAGTAAAAAAAATCCAAATCATTCGCAGATGGACCAAGAACTGAAAGAATCGGTGGAACTGTAGTTGCCTATCTCGGCATACTACAGGTTACGTGTTTATATATGGGAGTACTAAAGACTCCAACACAATTACAAATGAGATCGTAGGATATCCGGTTTGTTGTGTAGATTTACAATTTTAAAGATAGAGCTAATAAATCTATCCTATCTATAACAAACCGAATTCTCTTTTGAACAAGATTTACATGAGTCGGACTCTAGACCGACTATATTTCTAACACCCTCTCTCAATCTTAACCTCCTGATGCCACGAGGTTTAGATTGCGCACAAAACACTGAAGTGACCGAACAGGCAAAGCTTTGGTGAATCCGTCTGCCAACTGATCTCCTGAAGGAACAGATCGAACTTGCAATTGTTTCTTCATAACTCACTCTCGCACGGAGTGGAAATCAATTTCTATGTGCTTTGCTCTAGCATGAAACACCGGATTAGCAGACAAGTATGTAGCTCCTAGATTATCACACCATAAAATTGATGTTTGCTCAATTTTAAATCCAAGTTCAGCTAGTAGCGATTCTAACCAGATTATCTCAGCTGTTGCATTGGCCATGGATTTATACTCAGCTTCAGTCCTTGATCGTGATATAGTTGCTTGTTTTCTAGCACTCTAGGATATCAGATTTGCACCAACAAATATTGCAAAACCACATGTCGATCTTCTATCATCAACACTTCCTGTCCAGTCAGCATCAGAGAATCCACTAATGACAGCAGACACTGACTTCTGAATTTTGAGACCCAAACTCAAGGTGTACTTATTATACCTCAATATTCGCTTGACTGCTGTCCAATGCAATGTAGTGGGCGCATGCAGAAACTGACAGACTTTGTTTACTGAATATGACAAATCAGGACGTGTCAGCGTCAAGTACTGTAGAGCACCAACAACACTTCTGTATCTAGTGCTATCTTCTGGACCGAGTGCCTCCCCTTCATAGCTAGAAAGCTCTCAGATGCCGATAGTGGTGTATTACACGGTTTGCACTCGGTCATGCCAACTCGGGCCAATATGTCTTGCGCATATTTACCTTGAGAGAGGATTATACCGTCCTTTTCTTTCTTCACTTCAATGCCCAGAAAATAATGCAGCTCACCAAGATCCTTTAATGCAAATTCTTTCTTCAAATCTTCAAGGAGGGCCGACACAGCTTATGGGGACGAGCTTGTCACAATAATATCATCAACATAGACAAGCATAAAAATTGTTACATGTCCCTTTCTATAAATAAATAATGAAGTGTCGGATTTTGAGGAAGTGAAACCGAGAGAAAACAACTTGGTACTTAACCTGGAGTACCACACTTTTGGCACTTGCTTCAGTCCATAAAGAGCTTTATCCAATTTGCATACAAATGTAGGTTTATTTGGATCTTCAAATCTTGGTGGTTCTCTCTTCCAGAAGACCATGCAAGAACGCGTTCTGCACATCAAGCTGTCGAAGACACCATCCTTTGGAGACCGCAACCGACATCACAAGTCTGATAGTAGCCATTTTCACAACTGGACTAAATGTGTCTTCATAATCGATACCGTAGCGCTGCTTAAAACCTTTAGCTACCAACCTTGCCTTGTATCTGTCTATACTACCATCAGCTCTTTTCTTGATTTTGTACACCCACTTGCAATCAATCAAATTCCTACCTGCTTTATCTGGAACAAGGTGCCAAGTCCCATTACGCATCAATGCAAGGTATTCCTCTTGCATTGCATGTCCCCATTTTGAATCCCCAAGTGCTTCTTGTACTGACTCAAGCTCACCAGTGGAGCTGAACAGACCATACCGTATCATCCCATCATACAGTTTCTTGGACTTGACAATCCCACTTTGTAATCTTGTGTGTCGCCTAGAAGAAGCTGGTGTTGTTGGAGTAGCAGGCGACACAACTGATCCGCCTTTGGACCCAGAAGATCCGCCTAGGGCGTTGAATGGTGCAGTAGCGGTGGACACAGGTGCAAGCACGCTCGGCTCGGCACTTGGCTCGTCAGGGAGTGGCGGCTCTCCTGGTGGCTTGCCCGTCGCGCCCGGCAGCCCGCCCATCGGCTCGCCCATTGGCTCGCTCGACGGCTCGCCCGGAGCTAGCCTGGCGCCCCCACCAAGCGAGCGCGGAACCAGCCTGGCGCCCCTACGCGGTGAGTGCGGAAGCGTGGAGTGTGGTGCGGGAGCCATCGTGGCCCCCCCATGCAGCGAGCGCGGGACCGTCGTCGTGGGAGCTGGTACGGCGCGCGTCCGCGTGAAAATCAGCGCTTGGTACATAAGTTGATGTAGAATCCACCTCCAATTTTTCCTGTAGATCATCACTAGCACCAGACAGATTAGTAGCATTAGTAATATTGGAAGCAAAACAATTTTCATCCCTAGGATTGCGAAGGAAATCAGGAAGGAGGATAATGTCTTTGCGAAGTTGAGCGCCAGCATTGGGATGAAGCTTAGCAAAGGGAAAGATAGTTTCATCAAAGACAACATCGTGAGAGATGTAGATGTGATGAGCGGAGATATCTAGACATTTAAAACCTTTGTGCATGGAACTATAACCAAGAAAAGCACATTGGGTGGAGCGAAACGAGAGCTTGCGAGAATTATATGGTCGCAAATTAGGCCAGCATGCGCAGCCAAAAATACGAAGGCTGTTGTAATTAGGAGTTTCATGAGACAATCTTGCAACAGGCGTGTCATAGTTGATCACCTTACTCGGCAAAAGATTAATAAGATATGTGGCCGTGAGGAACGTCTGATCCCCAAATTTTAAAGGCATCGATGCATTGGCAAGAAGTGCGAGGCCAACTTCGATGATATGCCGGTGTTTTCTCTCAGCCGCCCCATTTTGCTGATGAGTATGAGGGCAGGACACGCGATGGGTGATGCCAATCCATTCAAAGAAGGAGTGCAGCTTTTCATATTCCCCTCCCCAATCAGATTGGATGCAGATAATTTTCTTATTAAGCTTCCTTTCGACAAGATTCTGAAAGTCGTGAAAAACCTGAAAAACATCAGATTTGTGGCGCAAGAGATAGATCCCGGTGTATTTGCTATAATCATCGATAAAGCTGACTTATTAAGTGTATCGCCCAGTAGAGGTAGGAGCCAGTCCCCACACATCAGAATAGATTAAATCAAGAGGAGCACTAGAAACTTTATTCGAAACTGTATATGGAAGCTGATGGCTTTTAGGCCTTTGGCAAGCATCACAAATAGACTCATGATTATGAGTACTATCATGCAGCAAATTATTAGTACTAAGAATTTTCTCGACAATGGGAATAGCTGGATGACCTAGTTGACTGTGCCATCTAGAGATAGACAGCTTATTGACTTCATAAACTTGTTTACTGGAATTTCCTTGGAACGAATGCGACGCTAGAGGATAGAGACCGCATTTACATCTGCCTTGATGAAGGATTTTCTTCGTGTCCTGATCCTTGATTAGAAAGAAATTCGGATGAAATTCAAGGAAAGCATTATTGTCTCGTGTTAATTTATGAACAGAAACAAGATTCTTGTGGGAGCTAGGAACATGAAGGATGTTTTTGAGATGGAAATCCTTGCTGGAGGTATGAAAAATTGAATGCCCAATATTACTAATTTTCAAACCTGAGCCGCTGGCGGTGTGGATTTGATCTCGTCCCGTATATTTGTCACGCACAGTGAGCTTCTCCAACTCACTAGTTACATGATCAGTAGCACCACTGTTAGCATACCAGTTGGTGTCATATCCGTAGCTTGCTTCAGCAGAGCCTGCTATCTTGCTTGGCCGTTGCTCGTCGTTGTCGTAGCGGTACCAGCATCTTGAGGCCTCATGTCCCACTTTCTTGCAGATCTGACACTGAACCTTCTTCTTGAGTGAGGCTGAGGTGTTGTTGGCACCGCTGATCTGGTTTTGGCTAGGGTGTCCGCGACCACCACGGCCTCCACCATTGCCTCTGCCGTGGTAGCTTCCTCGCGCACGATTAGAGCCGTGCCCGTGAGAAGCAGCATTGGCCGACGATTGATATTGACCGGCCTCTTGAAACATCTCAAGGCGAAGATCGTACTCCATCAATTGTGAGTATAGATCTGAAAGGAAAATAGCATCCCCACGGCCAAGCATAGCAGACACAAAGGGGTGATAACCATAATCAAGACCATTAAGAATATGAGCAACCACCTCTTCGTCGCCAATGGATTTTCCAGCGGCGGCGAGTTCATCCTTGATGTTCTGCATCTTATTGAAGTAGGCAGCCATCGTCAGGCTACCCTTCAAGGTAGCCAGTTGCATTTGCAGATTGGTGACCCGTGCTCTAGATTGCTCCACGAACATAACCTCCAGCACCTTCCATGCTTCAGTGGAGGTTGTCGTGGTCGCTACTCCTGCCAGCACCTCTCGGGTGATGGAATTCAGCAGATAGCTGAGGAACTGTTGATCTTTGCTCACCCACGAATCGTACTCGGGGTTGGAGACTTTCTTCTTGCCGTCCAGCAGTACCTCTAGGATTGGACTTGGTGCAGGAACCTTCCCCTCAAGGATCCCAAGGAGCTGGGCCCCACGAAAAGCAGGGAGGAACTGCGCCTTCCACAGGACATAATTGTCCCGTGTGAGTTTCTTGGATACTTGTCCGAGTTGCAGCGACGTGGAGGAGGAGGATGCCATGGACGGATCTTGCGTGTGCTTTAGGAAGAGGCAGCTCTGATTACTATGAAATAATTGGTGGAACTGTAGTTGCCTATCTCGGCATACTACAGGTTACGTGTTTATATATGGGAGTACTAAAGACTCCAACACAATTACAAATGAGATCGTAGGATATCCGATTTGTTGTGTAGATTTACAATCTTAAAGATAGAGCTAACAAATCTATCCTATATATAACAAACCGAATTCTCCTTTGAATAAGATTTACATGAGCCGGACTCTAGACCGACTATATTTCTAACAAGAACTACTAACCTAACAGTCTAATACACATTTTCGCCACAAAATATACCATGGGCATGGCCATTGCTGGAGAAGAGACGAGAGGAGAAAGACCCTAGATGGTCTTGCCGTCGTAGTGATCTGATAGCCTAGAGCTACCTGCACTGAAAACTTGAGCTATATGCAGTTCATCCATCTGAACAAGGGAGGATGTTGGACAGGAGGGGCGGACCAGTAGATTGGTTATGGAAGGGGAGGTTTGCTCTCACATTAGCCTAGCTATTTTGAAGGAAATCCTAACACCTAATCGAATGTTTTAGCTAGGTTGATTTGTATTTCTCCTTCTCACATGTATGTGGATCTGATCATCTGAACCCCATGAAGCTCCTTCCGTATCCTCGGACAGGTCTCCAGCAATGCAGGGCATGATTCGGATTTTCAAGTTTCGGGTAGGGAGATCAAGCAGCACTGTTCCAAACTTTGAGGGAAAGGCGAGTTAACGCGGTGCTGACACTGCCAGCAGGGAATGTGATGGAAAGAAAACAATAGTTACCACCATAATTTTTTTTAACGCACAAGATAACTACCACCATATATAGTTTTCAATGGCATAGGGCCGCTGCAACAACAACAACAGTTACCGCTAAATTTCCGGGCTGGTCCTGACCTGGTCGATCAAGAGCAAGACTCAGGATGGGCTTGATCGAGCCATGGCACCCTAATTTCCTCTTGAAGTAAGGGGGAAATATGCACATGCAACGTTCTCTATGTAGCTGTACTGCTGTAGGTATTCTCCACCCAATCTCTATATCAAATGAAAGCCCCCATATATATATATGCTTATATTAAAATGCACAATATATATCTTTGCTATCTAAAGACTGTACCTTCGATAGATTAGGCATGTATATTTCTCTTACGTACCAACATCTACTTATAAATAAAGATTCCCCTTGTGCCTACCTATAAACAATATGTAGATATTCTATATAGTTTTCCTCACATAGTGTAGGTATTTCTCTTGTATCCATAAACATTAGTATCTTAATAAATAATGTTCCCGGCTAGATTTTCGCTAAAGGAAATATTAAGTGAAGAATAGTATATCCTCTGCATAATACGCACATATACATCCAATCCATAATACGCACAACTTATTACCAATAACATGTACGTATAAATAAAGATTTCCCTTGTAACTATAATCAATATGTACGTATCGCATATTGTAGGCAATATTTCTCTTGTGTAGCCATAAATATTATTGTAATAAATAAAGTTCCCTGCACCCTTGTCCAGGGAATATATTGAGTGTGAAGGATCGGATATCCTATGCATAACATGCACACATCTAATCCATGCGCAAAATAAATGCACTGCATCCTTGCTAACAGATACTAAAACCACAAACGGCCTGCCTCTCTCTCTGTGTGCGCTCATCTCCCATGCACACGTACACACGTACGTACTCAGATGCTAGAGGGATAGAATTGCGGGCGCATGCAAGACATCCCCAAGAAGTCAACTAAAATACCTCAGCGATTCTTTTCTAGAAGGATACCCGCATGCATGGCTGCATAATTGAACTCCCGAGTTGACTCTTGTCTCTCACAGTCTCACTGTCTCTCTCATGCATCCTCGTCAGCGACCGCATGCAGACGCGTGTCCCCTGGCCCTGGCCTTTAAAACCCCCCTCCCCTCCGTCCCAGTTTCCCTCACTCCTCACACCGTACTCACAACCGCAACGCGCGCTCTCGTCCTCTACCGCGTCGCTTGCGCACGTACGTGTGTTATCTTTGCGGCTTGCAGGTGCGGCTGCGGCGGCCATGGCGTCCTCGGCGGCGAACGGCAGCAGCGGGGCGGCGAGGGAGCAGGGGCGTGCTCGTTTGGCGGCGGGCGGTGGCGGGCTTCACCGGGACATGGGGTGGGTCGGCGTGCGGAAGCGCCTCTGGGGCGGGTACGCGGCGGAGATCCGCATCCCGAGCAGCCGCAAGCGCGTCTGGATCGGCAGGTTCCAGCACGCCATGCAGGCGGCGCTCGCCTACGACGCCGCCATGTTCCTCTTCTACGGCAAGACGCTGCCGAAGCTCCGCCGGTACAACTTCCCGGAGGCGCCGCGCCCCAGCTTCCCCGAGTTCGTGCGAAGAGCCCTCACCGTCGCCAACGTGAAGGCGATCGCGGAGGAGCACGCCCGGAGCGTCGGCCGCTTCGCCCCGCTTCCACCGCCCGTGATCCCTGCACCACCGGCGCCCCTGCATGTGGCGGAGGCTGCTGGTGGCGCTGCTGCCGCCGGCGCAGGGGTCGCTGTTGAAGCTGCTGCCGCTGGCGCGGGGGTTGCTGTTGATATTGCTCCCGCAGCCGGCGTAGGAGCAACAACTACCGCCGCGGATAGGCGTATCAACGACGAGATCTACATCGATGCAGACATCCTGACTGGTGCTGACTGCCAGTTCTCCGGCGCTCCAGTCCCTGATGAGGATTTCGTCAGGTTGATGGACATGGACGTGGACCTGATATTTGGCGATATCTGAGCGATCGATCACCGATCCTGCTACCTAGCTGCTGTGTCACTGTGTGAGGTAGCTAGCTAGCCATATGTCCATGCAATAGCACTACAAGACGATGGGATATGTGGTCGTTAAAAGTGTAGATGTGGTCGTAAAAGTTATTAACGACCACAAAAATGTTACAAGACCAGTAATGAGCTTTATTACAAAGAAACAGTGTCGCACTTCACCTTTTTCAGTTCTTGAAAGCCTTAATTTGCATCCATAACTGAATAAGAAGTGACAGGCCTCCAATTATGGAAAAAGCAGCGCTACATCAAGGATAAGTTGCTCTGGAAAAATATATTTGAAGAAACATAACTAGTCTGCTTTTATCTCTCTTGAAAGCTCACTGACATCCATAATATTGAAAAGGCAGAAGTTAATTTACATGTGAAGGTAAGCTGAAACTTTGTCGTCTCTTGTTGTTCTGTTTTATTTATCTTCTTAAACCTGAATACAAAGTGACCAAAAGGAAGACAAGAATAAAAAAAAACTGCTATGTAAACTTCTGCACACAACGTAAATGAGTACACCAAATAACTTCAGGCCGATACAATATATGAATCTTTATTAAGTATATTCAGGTACACTAATTCCAAAAAAATCAAAATTACCATCTAGCTGTAGAAGAGAAAAAAGTGCACACTTAATTCATTAATCCTCAAGATCAGGTGGGTCCACATGTTCGATCTACAGGAAAGTATATCAAATCTTCCGTTCAACTAATTTTCTATGTTAGCAAAATTCAAGAAAGTTGATCTAGAAGAATACTGATTACCAGTGTACCGTCCAGAAAATAAGATGTCGTGCCATCGATCAACATCGCAGCTCCACGTCCAGCACAAGAGAGGTTATTGCCGCCCCTCTTCTGATGTGCTTGTGCTGCCGCATGCATGACACCAAGGCTGCCGATGTGCTTGTGCCGTTGTGCTGCCGGCCGAAGCTGCCGATTTGTTCCCCGCAATGGGAGTGACAGCCAAATCGAGGTTGCAGCCTTTGCAGGTATATGGATTCTGGCGCAGTGGTGAGGAGGCTAGAAGAGTAGCTCTGGCGTGATGAATGCACCGAGCGGATCTGCGAACGATGCTTTGTCAGCCCGCGGTGGGACAGCGGCTCTGCCGACAAGCGCAGCGGCACAGGGATTAGCGGCAAGAGGGAGATTGGAACCGCTATTTTTATGTGGGACGATATGGATCAGGTAGCGATTGTGTAGAGGAGTTGCTAGGATGGACAGGCTTACGTGGAAGGATCGGGAGAATGTTGTGAACCGGCGACGCACTAGGTGCTAATAGATGCATTTTCTTGTTAGTCCAGGGCAACCAACCCAAAACAACGATGACATATAGGCAAAATTAGCGACAGCTAGTTTTTTCTCGTCGGTTCCAGCGATTTGCTACCGTGACAACTAAAAAATAGGATCGACGACCACAGTTTGTGTGCGGTCGTTAATGTCTAGTCGCTAAAGCTCAGGATTCCAGTAGTGAAATAAATCGCTAAATGTTTGTAATCCTGTGGCCGGTGTGTATATACAGCAAGTTATTGAAATGAAAACTCTTTTATGTGTCCAGTCGATCTTGTGGTGTTATGATATATAGATGTTCAATTGCAGCAAATAGTCTTCCGACTGGATCCGGCCTGGATGCAATTTGTTTATGGAAAACGGTAAAGGAGGAAGCAAATAGAGCAGGAAAGAAAAGGCGCGAAAACCGACCGATGGCGCGAAAAGGCGCGAAAACCGACCGATGGCGCGAAATTTGATATTTGAAACCTGAGAGTAGTGCAACTGTTAAAAGTTCACTGTTTAATTTCCTAGGATTTCTAGAAGTGGAGCACCTATATGAAACCATGAACAAGACTTTGTGCAGACTTGAATTTTAATTACCTTTTTTAATGTGCAATTAGCATACCATCCTAACTTCTTATCTCACAAAAAATCAACATCTTCTCACTTCAGAAACAGGTTGATGTTCAATTCTTGGGTATTCACTTCGAACTACTTAAAAACTTCAACACCTACCAAACATTAATATCTTGTGCATCTTTCTGGCATAAATTTTTGGGTATATATTCATTTATTTTCTACTCCTATTTGGCGCATGGACAAGAAGAAAGTTACATGATTTAATTTTATGTATCCCTTTGAGTTACTGAGCACTACTGATCCAACCCAATAACTGAGATGGACGATCATCATCAGTTCATGCACCGGTGGCTAATCATCTGGGTTCAGCTAGATTACTACCACACATAACATAAGAACTGGACAGTTAGTTGAGTGCATGGCATTATTACCTTAACCGCCGCATCGCGTTGATTCCACGCAGGGACGCAGGGTGTTGTAGCCGGGTACGTTCGGACGAGGCAACGTACGTACGCGCACGCATGCAACCGACCGTGGTGACGACGCCGTGTTTCGTCTTATGGTCTCGATCGGTGGCAAAGTGAGAGGCTTCTCTTTCCTTTTTTTTTGGGTGAAAAAAGGGAGCCTGCCTGCGGGCGTTCCAGCGCCGCGGACGTACAGAAAGGTACGGTCGTGTGGACTCGTGGCCGTGCAAGCGGCGGATCGGACGCGCCAGCGCCAGCGCCGCGCGCACGCCAAGCGGCCTTGCACTGCGCGCGCCGCGACACGTACACGTGCATGGGCTGCACGGTGCGCACCGGCCGTTGCCTTCCACGGCTGGGGCGCTCGCGTCCGAGGCCGCGCCAGGCTCATGATGATCACGTACGCTCACGCCCCAAGCGGCGCCATGACATCTCCAAAACAAGCAACGCAATTACTGACGACGCATCACCCACGATCAGTTCATGCACCGTTAGTTAATTGATCGTCTGGATTCAGATTACTACGACATGATGATGATCCAGTGAACTGCACAGTTGAGTGAGCGTGTGACGCACTGGCACTACCGTACCGCGCGGCAGCACCGCGTCGATCCCACGCAGTGCCTGCGTCTAGACGGCCGGCCGGGTACGTACGGATCGGACGAGGCGACGCAGCATGCGACGGTGGTGACGACGCCGTGTTTCGGCTTGGTCTCGGACTCTCGGTGGCAAGGTCAGAGGTTTTTCTTTGGAAAGGAAGTCAAGAGGCCTGCACGCATGTCGTCGGCTCGTCGCGACGGCCGCGCGGCCAGCGCCAAGCGGCCCCGGCTGCGCGGTGCGCGCCCCGCCCGATGCTTTCCACGGCCGGGGGCGCTCGCGTCCGAGGCTGCCGGACTCATCACCGATCGCACACCCCCAAGCGGCGCGTACGCGATACTTGTTTCGATCGGTTCCTTTGGAGCGCGTTTCAGTTCTAATCTTCTCATACTTTTTTTCGAAGAAGAAAGAGCTATATATTAATACTCAGAAAAAGAGTTACAGACATTCCTGAGCAATTACTTGCTCGATACACACCGGAGGACAACGCATACGCCACACTGCCGCATGTCTTGTACGCCTTGCCAGTTGAGCAAGTTTGTGCGCCGCTCCATTCTTCTCCCTTCTCGAATGAACCACCGACCATGCCGGTAATCTTTCACCCACCTGTTGTGCTTCCTTGACTATAAAACGTAAGCGAGGCTTAAGGACCTCTTTTCCTTGAAGCATTCCCACCAGTGTTTACAGTCCGTTTCCAAGATTACCTTCCTCCTACACCATTCCTCCGCAAGAAAGAGGCCCTCCCTGCACGCAAGCGCTTCGATCTCCTCTGCATCGCTACCTTGGAAAATATATCTCCAAGCTGATAGCTCCACCTGCCCTTGGTCATTGCGAATTACAATGCCAATGCCCGCCTCACCAGTCTGCTCATCAAGAGCCCGATCGACATTTATTTTCACCCAACCAGCTGGCGGTGGCTTCCACTTTGCTACCTGCCTTTCATACATGGATTCTCTCCCAGCCATTAATGAAGAGCTTAGCTTTTGCTTCCCCTTTGGATCAGAAGAATTATTGTGCCGGACAGTGCACAATTCTTCCCATTACTTGCACAAAAACTTCACTGAGGCCATAATAGATAGCTTTCCAGAATCATGGGTTAGATTATTCCTTACATTCCAGGATCTCCACAACAACAGTAGTAACTTGGCCACATCATCTGTATTCATTCTATCCAAACAGAACAGGACATTCATAGCACTACTACAGATCTCGCTATCACCGCCGGCCTATCACCACCTGTTTTAGGTAAACTGACGATGATATAACGATTCTACAGCAAATGAAGATGTAGGACATCAAATCGGCGGTGAAAAATTCATCACCACCGGTTTGTTATACAAGCCGGCGGTGATAGCTATCACCACCGGCTTGTATAACAAACTGGGGGTGAAGGGGGAGTTGGATCTGAAATTTTTATTCATTCCGCTTGAATTCGGACAGCCCCCCTCTCTCTCCTACACCGAACTCCCCCCGTCCTCTCTATCTTCTTTCCCCTTCCCTTACCTCCGCCTCCCCTCCCCTCACCCCTCCGCTCTCGCTCGCGACAGCGGCAGGGCAACTTGTGCAGCGGCGGCAGCGGCAGCAACCCCCGGAGTACCATGGCAGGGACCTGGTGAGGCTCGATGGCGGCGGCATGTGGCGCGGCGCGGCATAGCACAGCTCCGGTGAGGCCTCTCTCTCTCCCTCTCTCCGTGCGCGGCGACGGATCTGGCACGCCGTGGCGCTCCGAGCAGCAGGGTGGCGGTTGGGGGAGGGAGGCGGGTAGTGGGGTGGCGGTAGCGAGCAGCAGTATGGCGGCAGTGGCCATTTTTTTTAATAAGGCTTCACCGCCGGTTCTGGAACTGGTGGTGATGGGGTACCCCAATCACTGCCGAAAGTCATACGACGGATCCCAAACCAGCGGTGAAGGCCGGTTTGGGACTGGCAGTGATAGGGTGATCTGCAGCAGTGTAGGCTCTGAAAGCTGGAACTGCTCCTTGTCCAGCAAAGTTCAATAAGATTGTATAGCTTATCTGAGACTCCTAGCATGTGAGCATTGGACCACTACATGACTTACTGTTTCATCCTCTATACCACATACCTCACAGACGCTAAGGGCAGTCCCAACCCAAGGCACCAACACGTAGTTTTTACAGATGCCATATCATATAGATATTAGCTATAAAATTATGTTAGCAATAAATGATTTCTTCAAAATAAAGTATCAACCAATCTCCTCTCTTCTCTCTCCTTTCCTCTCCAATCCCCCTTCCCAATTTTTTGAATTGTGTGTAGACATGATTTCTCGCATGAGAATCCATTTTCTTTTCTCCCTTTGTTAACTCTCATACCACACTACTCTTTTATTTACATGACATGCTATTTAATGCTACAGAAACTATCCTAGTTACCGGGCTGGGACTGCCCTAGCATGTTCGATGGACCTCCTCCTCTTGTTAACTCGAGTAGCGAGTCCATCATTAATTAATTTCCACCCGAAGATTAGTACTTTGTGTGGCAGTGGTATTTTCCAAAAGGTCTTCCAGATTGGCCTGACCTCTCCATCTGTAGAGTTTGACTGCCTGCTGCCTCCACTCTCCTCATCAAGCAAGGATTTTGCAAGTCGGTACGCACTGCGAACTGAGAAGCATCCATTCTTCTCATACGCCCAGGCAATAAAGTCCTCCTGCACCCTTGTTGGCAACCGTATTTTCAGAAATCTCTCCGCATCATGGCTCCTGAAAAAACGATTGATTATATCCTCCCGCCATTCCATGCGCTCATACTTGATGAGGGAATCATGAATTCATGAGCGCGCTTAAGGCATGACCGAAAATTAAATCAACATAGAGGCGTGGATTCTTCGTGATTGCTTGCTTGTGTCTCACATTATAAAGGCTGCGCACCTATATTTGCAAATAAACTCTATTTATTTTAAAACGTGCAGTTATATTTGCAAGGCTGTGCTTTGAATTTTTTTTAAAAAAATCCAGCTTATATCCTGCCCCCACGCGTAAATGCCACTATGTCTCTACCAAGAAAACCACATCTCCTTCTCGACCTACACGCTAAATATGCATCAATGTCTCTTAGTTCTCACCATCTTCTACCTCGCTCTCGTCTGTCGTTCCTTGCAGCTTGCAGGTGAGGATGATGGAATCTAATGTTCTTTTTCAAAAAATGACAAGGTAATGGGATTCATGCGCTTAGCGAAGTTCATGAAGCCATGAACGATGATGTTTGCTATTGCTTGCGTATCATTTAACAACAGTATTGGTCTTTCTAAAAAGAGTGTTAAGGAGTCATTGCACCTAAGCATTTAAGGCCCGTCCCGACCTGATGGTCATTTGGGGCCGGTTGTGGTGCTGCAAAAAAAATAGACCCGCTCGATGGAGTTAATGGGCGGGCTTGGATTTGAATTTTAGATCCAAACAAAATCAGTTTTTCCATTGGCCGCATTAATCATATGCTCAGGTGTACATGCACCTACCGTACAAGAAAACGTACTGTTGTTTCAAGAAACGACAAGTAATGGAGTTACACATGGAATCGTTCGTATTGTTCTTTCAAGTAACAGGAGACAACACAACTACGATACAAAAGTAATATATTATAATTTAAGTAACAGGAGTCACACACAACTACAATATAAAGTAATATATTATAATTTTGAGAAACAACAAATAATGGGAGTCATGCGGTCAGCGAAGGCATGACCGATGATGTGAGAGCCGTAGTGTGCTCTTTGCAGTTATTTGTGTCATTTAATAACGGTGTCGGTCTTTCCATCAAAAGACAAGTAGCAAGGAGTCATATGGATGTGCCATATAATGTATGCACCATAAAAGAAAACGATAAGTAACAAGAGTCGCACGCAGCTACCATTGTTCTTTCGAAAAAAATGATAAGTAGAGGGTTTTAATGCTCATCAAAGACATGATCGATGATGTGGGAGCTGTACAACATCAAGGGCTCATCGTCATCGTTTTTCCATCGAAAGACAAGCTACAAAGAGGATCCCCTATATATTTAGGGATGGGCAAGTATCTCCATTTGGCATTAAAATAATAGGGAGTATGCGCATTTTGTTTGTTTTTAAACGTGCATATTTTGTTTTTGCAGGCTCTGCTTTATTGGATTGAAAAAGTGAAACGACATCTTATTACCACACCTACTAATCTCTCTAACAAAGCATGCAACGTAAATGCCAACATCTCTACTAACAAATAAAACCATATCCTCGACCTATACGCGTATGCATCAATGTAGGCACTTCTCCTAGACATAAAATTGCATCAGTATCCGGTGGCAAAGGCCTCATCATTAAATAATGAGAATAAGAAAATATTAAGTGAAGAAATGCATATCCTTCACACAACAGGTAACATATCCAATCCATGCTCAAAACAAATGCACAACATCCTTGCTCACTAGCACTAAACCACACACAGCCTTGTATCTCTCTGTGCGCGCTCGTGTCGTGCGTACACACATACACGTACGTACCCAGATGTTACAGATATAAACATATAATTACGTGTGCAAGGCCTCCACAAAAAGTCAAATTAAAGAAATCTCATCAATGCATGTCTACTAGTACGATATCCAGCAAACTAACCTCCCAAGTTTTGACCCTGGTCTCTCACAGTCTCACTGTCCCATGCATCCTCGTCAACGACCGCATGCAGCCACGTGTCCCCTTGCTACGGCCTTAAAACCCCTCTTCCCCTCCTGCCCTGTTTCCCTCACTCCTCACACCATAACAACAACGTCTCTCGTCCTCTATCGCGCGCATCTCTTGTGTAGTATACGTGTGTTATCTTGCAGCTTGCAGTTGCAGGTGACGTGCGGCAGCCATGGCGTCCTCGGTGGCGAGCGGCAGGCCGGCAGCAGCGGGGCGGCGAGGAAGGTGCGGACCAGACGCCCCTCCGTCGCGCGTGCTCGTCCGGCGGCAGCGGCAGCTGTAGCGGCGCCGGCGGCTGGTGGCGCCAGGATTCACCGGGACATGGGGTGGGTGGGCGTGCGGGAGCGGCTATGGGGCGGGTACGCGGCGGAGATCCGCATCCCGAGCAGCCGGAAGCGGATCTGGATCGGCCGGTTCCAGCACGCCATGCAGGCGGCGCTCGCGTACGCCGCCGCCATGTTCTTGTTCTACGGGAGGAACCTGCCGAAGCTCCGCCGCTACAACTTCCCGGCAGGGCCGCGCCCCAACTTCTCGGAGTTCGTGCGCAGAGCCCTCACCGTCGCCAACGTGAAGGCGATCGCGGAGGATCACGCCAGGAGGTTCTGGCGCTTCGTTCCACTTCCACCGCCCGTGATCCCTGCACCACCAGCGGCGCCGGCACCGCCCTTGCAGGTGGTGGAGGCCGGTGGTGCTCTTGCTACCGAGTAGCTGTTAACGCTCCCGCAGCAGGCGTAGGAGCAACCACTACCACCGTGGATGGGCGTGGCAACGACGAGATCTACATTGATGTTGAGATCTTGACCGCTGCTGATTGCCAGTTCTCCGGCGCCCCCGACGAAGATTTCGTGAAGCTTATACGGGAGATGGACAAGGATCTCGTCTTCAGCGAGATCTGATCGACCTATGGTCGATCCTGCTACCTAGCTGCTGTGTCACTGTGTGAAGCTAGCTAACCATATGCCTATATATGCAACAAATCGTTATATACATGTTTGTAGTCGTTGCCGTGTGTATATACAAGATATTGGAATGAAAAAGACTCTTCTATGCGTCTAATCGATCTTGTTGTGTTATGATCTTGTAGTGTTATGATATATCGATGTTCAATTGCAGCGAGCATTCGCTTGGATGGATCCTGGATGCGATTTGTGTTTACGGAAAACGGTAAAGGAGGAAGAAAAGAGTGCAGAAAAGAAAAGGCGCGAAAACCGACCGATGGCGCGAAATTTGATATTTGAAATCCGAGAGTAGCGTAACTGTTAGAAATTCATTGTTTAATTTCCTAGAATTAGAAACTTGATGAAGCAGTGGAGCACCTATGTGTGGAAAGTTCTAGAAACCATGAACAAGGCTTTTTTGCGGCAGACTTGAATTTCAATTACCTTTTTCTAGTGCGCATCTCATGCAGGTATATGAAGGAACTATTGTACATCCTAACTTCTATCACAAAAAATGAGCATCTTATCACTAAGAAACAGGTTCATATTTACCTCTTGGGTTTTCACTTCGAACTACTTAAAAATCTTCAAAACCTACCAAATTTTAATGTCTTGTGCTCCTTTTTGCGTCGGATTTCTAAAGGTAAAATTTGTCCTTTCTTGAAGAACTTCACGAATTTCGTTGTAGTCTAGCTGGTTAGGATACTTGTCTCTCACCCAAGAGACTTGGGTTTGAGTCCTGGCAACGGAAAAGTTTTTGCTACTACTTTTTTTTAGTGCAATATTTTGCTACCAGTAATTTTCTGAAGATTATAGTAGGCAATCACTGGAAATTTCCCACTTTTATTTTACCCATGTGGTTGGCTTTTGCTTCCCATTTCGTTTGTGCTTCTACAGCACTACGCACATTTTTTTTTGTACGTACTAAGCATGAAGAGACATCTCAAAAACAAGAATGTTACACAATTAATTTTACCTCTTCGAGTTACTGAGATTACTAATCAACCCAATCACTGATGATGGGAGGATCAGTTCATGCCCGGTAACTAATCCATCTGGACAGTTGAGAGTCTTGAGTGCGTGACGCACTGGCACTACCGTACCGCGGCGGCACCGCGTTGATCCCACGCAGGGCCCTCTAGAACGGGTACGTACGGACGAGGCGAGGCGAGGCGACACATGCAACGTCGTGACGACGCTGTGTTTCGGCTTGGTCTCGGTGTGGCAAAGTCAAAAGCTTTTCTCTGCTCATTTTTTTTCCTCTCTTGGAAATCAAAGTCAGAGGCCTGCGCGCATGTCGCCGTCGCGACGCGCGTGGCGGCCGTGGCGCGCTGCGACACGTACGCGCACCCGGCCCGTTCTGCTTCCCACGGCCGGGCGCTCGCGTCCAGAGGCCGCCCGCCTCATCACTGATGTGTGATGGCATGGCACCCCAAGCGGCGCCATGCTACTCCCGTCGTGCGCGAAGGCCAATACTTGTTTGTTGTTCGATCATTGTTGCAAATAGTCTGCTAATAGCACGTAATAGCGTCGCTATCTAATGCCGCTAACTTTACTATATCGTGAAATAGCCCCTAGCGCCGCTAACACTGTTATGGTTGAGCTACGACTTATATAGTTGTGATTTACGAACTACAAGTTATGATTTATGACTTATTTTGTCGGTTGTGACTTATTTGCTTATACTTGCACTCACACCTGTATGTACTTATCAAATATGAGATGAAATTTATGAAAATTAATAATGTTTAGGTCCAAATTTTGCTAATTTTTTGCATACCACTAAAGGGTGCCATAGCTGCTGCTATAGTGTCTATAGCTTTTTCAGGAGCACTCCGCTAAATTCTATAGCCGCGATTTGCAACATTGGTTTCGATCGGTTCCTTTGGAGTGCGATTAGTTCTAAAATATCATACTTGATGCTTGGCTATCATGCATGACTCCTCTGATTTCAAATCCTAATTGCGAAAGTGAGACTGTACGCGAAGAACATATATAAAATGGTATTTTAAACTTAAAAGTCGTTTGATTTCTTGCATGTCATTTACAATTGACATTAGTACGTCTTTCTATCAAAAGACAAGTTTGACAAGTATGAAGGAGTAACATTCACCTACCATAGACGTAATGCACTATTCTTTCGAGAAACGATAAGTAATGGGACGGGAGTCATCAGTCATAGATTTAGTGAAGGCAAGATGAAGATCGACATGGAGGCGTGGAGCCATTTGAAGGCTCTTTGGGATTGCTTTGCATGTCATTTCATGGAGGGCATTGGTCTTTCCATCAATTGACAAGTACAAGGAGTCGTATACGCACCTACCATAAAAAGATCATACTATTCTTTGAGAATAAGGGAGAAACTAGAAATATGAGATAGATGGGGCTGAAACTGAACATCCTAGACTACCAATAGTCTTCTTCTACCTTAATCTCTTCCTTCCTTCGTCTATGGTGTTAAAAATTGGAGGGAGGGGGGGGGGGGGGTTCAAGCGCCCTTAAAATCTGCCGCTGTTTGAGAAACGACAAGAGAAGGTAGGTACATGTAGCTAACGTATAGAAGAAATTAATTGTTCTTTCGAGCAACGACAAAGCAAATGAGTCATGCGCTTAGTGAAGACATGGCAGATAATGTGAGTCTCGTATATATGTTGGCTCTTCGCTATTGCTTGCGTGTCCCTTAATAATGGCTTTGGCCTTTCCACTAAAAGACAAAGTAGTAGCCACTTACGCTACCGCAGAAGTAACGTACTATTCTTTCGTGAAATGACAAGTAACGGGAGTTTCGTGCAATTCTTTAGCATCTCTGTTATTTTCCTCTATACTTGAAATCACATGGAATGTACTTTGATGTGTGGTACACCCGACTTCTCCAATTATCTAAAAATCCTAGGATCTTTTGTATTTTGAGATGGAGGGAGTATCTAAGTATACTTTAGTCCATTTGGCATTAAAAATATGGTATAAACGTGCACAGTTTTGTTTCGCAGGCTGCGCCTCGGATTTAAAAAGTGAAACATCCTACCACACCTAATAATCTCTCTAACAAAGCATGCAACGTAAATGCCACTACATCTCTCTACCAAAAAAACCATATCGTAGCTATACAGGCGTATGCATCAATGTAGGCACTATCTTGGAGATAGAATTGCATCCGTATTCGGTGGCAAAGGCTTCATCATTAAATAATCATATGAAAAGAAAATCTTTGCAGATTTTAAGGATGAAATGGTAGTCCCTCACCATGTACCCTCGTCAAGTCGTCAGTGAACACTTGGCGCCTATAAAGCCGGGCCCTGCCCCGTTCTCACAAGTCACACCGCCACGCTCTCGTCTGTTTTTTGCAGCTTGCAGGTGACCTGCCATGGTGAGGAGGGAGCAGGCCCAGCGCGTTGGTGTGCAGCACCACTCGGCTGCGGCTGCGAGGCAGCAGAAGCGCTCGGGGTGGACCGGCGTGCGGTTGCGGCCGTGGGGCCGATGGGCGGCGGAGATCCGCGTGCCGTACACCCGCGAGAAGGTCTGGATTGGCGTGTTCGACACCGACAAGGAGGCGGCGCTCGCCTACGACGCCGCTATCTTCTGCTTCTACGGCGAGGACCTGCCGAGGAGGCGCAGGTTCAACTTGCCCGCCGTGCCCCACCCGGACATCGCCGAGGACGTGCGTCACCAGCTCAGCGTCACCGACATCAAGGACATCGCCAAGAAGCACGCTCGCGACGCACTGCAGGAGGAGGAGGAAGAGGCGGCGGCGGCTGGTCCTTCTGCCGGCGCTGATGCAGATGCGCCTGCTAACACTTACCAAGGGCACAACCCAAACGACATGGATGTCGATCTCAGCCTCTAAACAACCTTCGACTCCGAGGAAGAACTCGCCGCGCGTGGGCGTGATAGCCCCTAGTGTGCGGCAATTACTGAAGTGATGTCTGCGGGGTCTCAATAACATTTCTAGGCTGTCTGGTTATACATCTGTGTAGCAACAGATCTTGAAATATACTAGAACAAATTTGTGGTGTGTTTCGGTGTGTAAGATGTAACATCTATCTTTTCGAAATGCAAACTGTTTCATGTGTCCAATATTAATGAGTATGGCTATGTTTGCGTCTGTACTGTATTTCATAAAAGAAAAAAAATGCAGCAGGTACCCTTTGATATTCGAATACGGTTTTGTAGGAGAGAATGTGAAAGGAAAGAAATGAAGAGCGGAAAAGAAAAGGCGCGAAAACCGACCGTTGGTGCAAAATTTGATTTGAAATATCAGAATGGGACATTCATAGTTCATGGTCTTTGTGATCGCTTGCACGTGTTTAATGACGACATTGGTCTTTCTATCAAAAGACAAGTAGCAAGCAGTCAGCATATACTTTTTTTCGAAAAACGACAAGTAACAGAAGTCGCACGGTACCTACCGTATGTAAGGAATACATTATACTTGTAATTAATGGGAATCGCTTAGTGAAGGCATGATCAATAACGTGGTAGCCATATGTAGGCTCTTTAAGGTTGCTTATGTGTCATTTAAAAAAGGTGTTGGTCTTTCCATCAAAAGACAAGTAGCAAGAAGTCACGTGCGCCTATCAAATAAGGAACACATTATTCTTTTGATAAACAACAAGTAACGGGAGCCACACGTACCTACCATATAGAAGGAATATATTGTTCTTTCGAGAAACACGATATGTAACGAAAGTCATGTGCTCAGGAAGGCATGACCGATGAAGTTGGATCTGTACGTGGGCTCTTTTGTGATTGCTTGAATGTACTTTATTAATGGCATAGATTTTTCCATCAAAACACAAAACTAGTAAAGAGCCACGTGCACCTACCATAAAAGGAATATACTATTCTTTTGATAAATGACAAGTAATGGGAGTTGAATGTAAGTACCGATAAAAGAAATATATTGTTCTTTCAAGAAACGACAAGTAACAGGAATCGTGGTCGGAAGCATGACTAATGATGTGGGATCTTTGTGGTTACTTGCATGTCATTTTATAATGGTATTGACCTTTTCATCAAAAGACAAGTAGCACGAAGGCATGTGTTCGCCTAACATAAAAAGAACGTTTTGTTCTTTCTGGAAATGACAAGTAGCGGGAGTTACACATAGCTACCATATAGAAGAAATATATTGTTCTTTCAAGAAACGAGTAACTTGAGTCATGTACTCAACGAATGCATGACCGACGATGTTGGAGCCGTACGTGGACTCTTCTTGCATGTCATTTAATAATGGCGTTGGTCTTTCCATCAAAAGACAAGTAGCAAGGAGTCACGTGCATCTATCATAGAAGGAACATGCTATTCTTTCGACGAATGACAAGTACAAGAGTACATGCATATCTTTTTTCGGAAACGACAAGTAATGGGAGTCGTGCCCTCAGCGAAATGGGAGTCGTGCCCTCAGTGAAGGCATGACTAGTGATGTGGAAGTCATATGAGGTAAACTTAAATAGGTTCTTCGTGATTGCTTGCGTGTGGTTTAATAATGGCTTTGTTTAGGTTGCCGCCTGCTAGCATCTTAACCAATAAGGTTCAGCTTGCTGTTTTTGTGCTGCACAACACTGTGAAATATCGTTAGGAAAACAATTTTGCTAATATATAGGTGGTTTTGGTAGTCCGAATGTGAAAATATAGATTCTCTCAAGTAACAACAATATCCAAAATTATTAAAAAAATAACAGCTTTTAATCTTCTGATGCGTCACAAAAGCAAATTGATTTTTTTGCAGGTTAATTGTTTCCCTGGGTAATAAAGTCATAAAATCGGGATAAATAAAACAAGTAAAGAAGTAAATGTAAGTCAAGCGAAGCAGCGAGGAAGGTTCCTCCCACTGTTGCTAGAACATAAAAATATTAGAATAATGCATAAAGCCTTTTAGCCCTCAAATACAGCGACATATCTGATTTCCTCATGCATGTCCAGTTGACCATGACTGCATTCTCTAGAGTATATATCCATCTAAGACTGCAGGTTCTAGAGTATCCATCTAAGTATACTCCATTTGGCCTTAAAATTTAGTGAGGATATGCACTTTATTTGATTTAAACGTGTGCTTTCATCTTTTGCAGGCTGTGCTTTAATTTTAAAAAAAATCGAATTACATCCTATATATTCCTACCCCCTCTCATGAATGCCACTGTATCTCTACAACCAAAAACCATATCCTCCATCTGGACGCGTAATGTAGGCGCTACTCTTAAATCTTAGCGGTAGAATTGCATCAGCAGCGGCTGCCTTTTTAAATTCGGAGGAAAAGGAAGTCAAATAAATAATCAGATTGAAAAAAATCTTTTCTACAAAGTTAATTAAATTGACCTACCAGGACGCATGCCACTCGGCAGCCTCGGCTCCCCTCACTACCGCGTGTCAACTCGTGGGCGCCTATAAAACCCCCCGCCCCCGTTCTCACTCTCGCCACACCACAACGGGCTCGTCTTCTACCTCTCGCTCCTGTTTGTTTCTTGCAGCTTGCAGGTGAGGTGTCATTGCCATGGCGACGCTGGCGGCGAACGGAGGCGGCGGTGGTGCGCGCCCGGGCGTGGCGCCCGGGAGGCAGAAGCAGTCGGAGTGGACCGGGGTGCGGCCCCGGCAGGGGGGCCGGTGGGCGGCGGAGATCCGCGTGCCCAACACCCGCGAGAAGCTGTGGATCGGCACGTTCGAGAGCCCCCGCCTGGCGGCGCTCGCCTACGACGCCGCCGTCTTCTGCTTCTACGGCGAGCGCCTGCCCAAGACCCGCAGGCTCAACTTCCCCGTCGCGCCGACCCCAGAACTCCCCGGCATCGTGCGCGCCCGCCTCACCGTCGGCAACGTGAAGGCCATCGCCGAGCAGCACGCCCGCACCGTCGACGCCCTCCTTCCGCCGCCGGGGTTCGCCGCGGCTGCACCTCTGGTGGTGGCGGCGGCGGCGCCGGTGGAGGCCGCGCCTGCTACTTACCATGGCGTCCCGACCGCCATGGCTGATAACAACCTCGTGGCAGGTGCTGCTGATGACAGCCAATTCTCCTTCGACGCCGACGTGATCGCCGGTCTGATGGGCCTTGTCCCCGGCGAGTACTGACCTGATGACCTCCTGGCAAGCTCGATCTGGGAACTGCCAAGCCATATATACCCATGGCTGTGTGATCTAGGTCGTCTAGTTAACTATATTTGCATCCAAAAAATCATGTCACTGCAAGTTTGTAGTTTGGTGCCCGTATGTGTGAGTCTGTAAGATCCTAAGATGTAACAAGTTCTAGAAATCATTGGGAACTGTTGATCTATCATCTATGTACCAATTGTTAAAACATACTCCTTCCGTCCCAAAAAGAATGCAACTCTCGCTTCTCGAGGAGTCAATTTGACCAAACTTATTAAAAAAATATTAACATTCACGTCTCTAAATAGATTTAGTATGAAAATATATTACATGATTTATCTATTAATGTTTATTTTATACCATAAATGTTAGTACTATTTTGTATAAATTTTGTCAAATTTAAAATTGATTGACTTCTCAGGAAGCAAGAGTTGCATTCTTTTTGGGACGGAGGGAGTATATGATATGATGGAGAATTAGGCACAGGAATTTGTGTCGTGACGTTTTCTTTGTTTTAATTTGATTAAGTTTTCAATTTCACAGCTACTATAGCTTTCCGTTTTATCGTCTCTACCATGTGTTCTCTTGCATACTATCTCCTTTTCTCTCTTGCGTGTTTTGCTCCAACGAGATACGGAAATTTTATTTTTGGTCTCATCTATCTTCTTACATGTCGTCGATTTTCTTGTGCATAATATACTACTCTGATAACGGGGGAAAAATCATAGCTAGATACACTACAAAATGTAGTATCAACTAACTGTGTTACTGCTATGTGATTTTTTTTCCCTCTTCGCATGACACCCATGTATCGACGACGTCGATAAGACCATCTGGTCATGGCTGTGTGTTCCTTGCAACAACCAACAAGGTTTCATTCCATAGCTGTTCTTGCCTGAGCATCACGCTGTGTTTCGTTTACTTCTCCAATGCAAATTAAAACAGATGGCCATAACAACCACCAGCTTTGCCGTTACTATCTGAGGGTCAAAGGATCCTACATGTTTAATGTTAGAGAGATGGTGAGGTACTCGGTTTTGAGCCTTTTTTGTGCGTGCCATTTTTTTTCGACGCCTGCCAACTAACCACGTCTATAGTGGGCTGCGGGCTGCGGGCTGCTTCTTGCATATAATTGCAGGGAACAGAGTGGGAGAGTGAGCTGGAAAAATCTTACGCGTCGGTACATGATCCAAGGGTCTAGAGTGGAATTTCCAACTTTCCAAACACTTGGACTTGTTTGGACTTGCCCTGTATTTTCTGAACATTTAGGAAAATGCACTAAATTAATTTGAGATCATAAGCTCCGTTGTAGTCTAGCTGGTTAGGATACTCGGCTCTCACCCGAGAGACCCGGGTTCGAGTCCCGGCAACGGAATTTTTTTCTTATTTTTTCACAGACTTAATTGAATCAGCTCTCTTACTGTTCTTCTGTTTTTTCTTTTTTGTTAAAAGTAACTGCATGAGCCTTTTTGTTAAAGTACTGGACCACAAGCAGAGACTGAAGACTGGTTGATGCACGAAATCGGAGGATCTTGATTTAGAAATTAACTCTCATATATTCGAATTTGCCAAATCTTTCAACAATTTTGTACTGTATAAATCAGCAACCCTTTTGTACTGTATAATTCAGCAACCCAATTCCCCCGTCAACCATCCTAATAGGGATTCCCAGAGCTCTAATTCTGTTAACGCCGTCCGAGCATGAAATGCTCAAGGCATCGGAAGATCGTGAGTCGTCTCCCTCTACTTCATGATCATGAAGAAGCTTCAGGCTGCTGCTGAACCCAGGAATGGTAGTCTCTCAGCAGCTGCTCCCCCAGCATGGGAACAAGCCTGTCCAACAGGCCTTGCATCAACCTGCAATAAAAATTCAGTGCAAATGTCAAATCGAAGGATCACTAGTAACCGTGAAAATTGATCTCCTCACAGTAACATTAGCCAGCATAATATGAGATGTATTATGCTGTCTACTCGGTAAAGCGTCTAGACAGAGTCTTTCAGAGATAGTTTTTAACAAGATAAGATTCAGGTGGGAACTGGTGTTCAGTTTCAGAGTTTGTTCTTTGTGAACTTTTATTTAAGAATCTGAAGAATGTTACAAAGGCCTACGTACAGGTTGCCTGGTTTCTCCACTGCTGACAATGGAAGCATGCTGAACGGCTTAGTGTAGACCTGTCGATTTATAGTCAACAGATGAGCTTTTACCCTTCTTTTAAGTTGATAAAAGAATATAAGAAATTTTACAAAAGAATTTGCTCGTATATAGATGTTATATGCTACACAATTTGCTGAAGTACTGAATGCAGTAAGCACACCTCCAGAGTGACCTCCAAATTTACATCGATGTCTAAGCAGGGCTCCTTGTCGTTATCGCTCCAAGTTATACGGTTACTCATAAATGCTGCAAGAATTCAGTAGATTCGGAAACTCAAATGATGGTTGAAGAATAGACACATCATACATTTTGCAGGATAGCTAACCGATGGCATTGTTTCGCAGTTGCATGAGATGTTTGCAAATTGCAAAGGAATCTATGAAGAATCGTTGGGCAAGCAGGGCCTGAATTTTACCTGAAAAGAGGTCATTCTGCAGCTCAATCGATTCTGAACCCTCAAACTGCAGACACAGGAGGAAAGGAAGAGCTGGAATCAGAGAAGTTTCGCACGGCAAGACCAAATCGATGGATCAGACGATGATCGCGCGCGCGTACCCTGCACGACAGCATCTCGATGGTGCAGTCGGTGCTCGTCGGGGCGACGCGGAGGTCGAGCACCGGCGCGATCTCGAAGCCCAGGAAACCGATGCGGCGGAGCGCGCACGTGAAGGTGCCGGGGCCGGACCCCGCCGGCGCGAAGCTCTCGAGCGCGCCGGTGTTGAGGAGGGACTCCACGCCGTCGGGGTGCCGCAGGAACTCGCCGACGTCGCCGCCGGAGACGCCGTCCGGGAGCCGCACGCGCTCCCGCCGCCTCGCCGACAGCCGCGCCCGCCGTCCTCGCGCCCTTCTCGGCGCGACCTGGCCCGCCCCGGCATCGTCCTCGCCACCGCCGCCGCCGCCGCCGTCAGCCTCCGCGTCGCTGCTTGCCATTGCGATCCTCCATGATGCCCGGTCGCCACGGCTCTTCTTGGCTGGCTCGCTGCATGGACCAGCTGCTGCCGCCGCCGCAGCTACTCTTGCACGTGTGGGGACCGGCTGGCGTTTGGGGAAGATGGCAGCAGGCTTGGCTGCGGCGAGCCTCATTCCATCCCCTGCCTCTTTGATTGCTACAGCTTCAGCTGCGCATGGAACTGATCGAAGCTGAGGCGAGGAGAGAGAAGCGAGCCAACCACTGGCCGGAGCTTATCGTGTTTGCTCGCATTGTCCAGGCCGCTCAGCTCTACACATGGACACGGATGTGTGGTTGCTGGGCCTGGCATGCATCGCTGTCGATGCCCTGACTCTCTTCTGTCTTCTCATACGGGTTGTGCAGGTGTTGCCTCTCTGTCTGAAGATTCTGAACTAATATTTTGTACTAACAGTTCACTGGTATAACCTTGTTTCTTGTAAACTTACAGATCTGGTTGGTTGGAGCATTGGAATCGAAGTCATAGGCTCCAGCTTAACTGTTGAACAGCCCAACCCAATCCATGAGCTGTTATGTTCCCAAATTGCATGCGAACTCATCGGTGTTGCAACTTGCAACGCAAAGTTTTGTGCAATGCAAGAGATTGTCGCCCGTTGCTGGGGAGAATACAGGTTGGATGTACCTACAAGGGTCCCCTTTTTTTTTTCAATTAACATTTTGCCCCGGAAAAAGGCTATGTTTTTTGGCAAAAGTTCTATGAAACTCGTATGTTCCAAACGAGCCTCTCTCCACGTGGAAATCCTAATTCAGCAGCATTTTACAGACATCGAAATCCTAATTAAGCTGCTCTCCACGTGGCTCCACTATCTACAAGCTTGATGTATGTATCCCTGAAGTCGTCGAAAAATCTAGCTTGGTCCTCTGCATAGATCCTGATCCATCTGCAGATGCAAATGTGCAATATCAATAAGCAGACGAAGCATTTAACATTTCCCAAGCATTAGCCCTAAAGCCAAATTATTTCGTTATTCAAGCTGGACATGTTAGCTTATGGCGGACAAGATAACCAATATAGTCGAACTATTCCATGAAAAACAGATGCAATGTCAATTAATGCTGATCTAACTTAGAGCCAACCTTAAGCACTCTTCATCTTCAGTGAGTGCCCAATCCGTGCGCAGCCCCACCATTGCTTCCATGCCAGCTTTACAAAGACAACACAGTAAGTTTTGATAAGCTTAAACTTCAGATGAATTTCAATGGATAAGTTGTCTCCTAAGATTCCAGGGAAGATGGAAACGATGTGTCAGGAAAATGTGGCGACTAGACAAAGGCATGAAGATAACCACATGCACTTACATGAAGATGTTTGTGGCTTCTTCTCAAGGAGCACTTTGAAATAGGAGTTATCGAAAACGATTGGACTCCCGAATCCTTTGCCTCCAATTGTGTGTGCTCCAGATAAAGCAACCATTTCCTGCGTCCTGTTAAGTACCAAATATAACTTCAGGCATCGATGTAACACCAGCTTACGTTATGAAACAATTCCCCAAAGTCTCAGGGAATAAATAGAAAAATTGCCCAAATATCACCAGGTGTGAGGTGATGAGCTATACTGATTTGAATTCCAAAATGAAGAACTGAAATCCATAAAATATGCACCATATAAGGAAACAAGAACTCACGAAAAACCCTTTGTGCTGAATAATGTTTTTAGGGCAGCTGCATCCAATGTCTCTTCAGGAAGTTTACCAGCAGGATCAGCAGTACTTCAAAAAGAAATATGCTCTTTCAGAAAACTAAGGAGAAAACAGAACAGAAAAGCAATCTAGAATAACTTTTTTCTTAACAATGCAATTTGCAAAGAATTGTTCAATAAAAAATGATTACGATGTTGCACCTGGAATCTAATCGTCCTAGCCTTACTGGAATTTCAGGCCCACCACAGAGCGCAACTGCCTCAGCACCAGCCACAGCAATCAAGTCCGCCCATGACACTATCAGCAAATGCATCAGTAAATTTGACAAAGTGAAAACTGAAGTTTCATACAGGAAGCAAAGCTGCAAGCGATGTGAATTTAAATACCTTTCTGTATATCATCGATTCCTGCTTTTGCTTTTCCTAATATCTGTTCAGTTATGAAGCAATTAAGAAGCCATAAGATGGTAACATAGTATTCCTCAATAAATATCACATTATATAAGGCACTCGAAAAAAAGGATCGTGCTTGTCTGAAAAACACTCTCAAGAGGGTAAACCTTTATGGATCTACTTAGCCCAGTATTTTCAGGTCTGTCAACTTCATAAATTATAGAGCCATTCATGCCACCTGAAAGATACTGATATCAACATACACATCATATTACATTTACATTTTCTATTTTCTTTTACATATATTCAACCTTGCTCAGGAGCTAATATTTTAATCTCAACAATTTTATCCATCATCTTTTTACTCCAAAAGAATTTGATAGGGTGCTATGTCAGCCTTATATCAGTAGAGATATCAAGAAAGCTAACCTGATTTCTCACTAACATCAAAAGTCCCTGCATCATGGAAAACCAAACGAAGCACACCAGCAGCCTTGGCCTTGGTTAAAACATTCCTTACACCACTTCGAATGACTGATCCATTGTATGTCTCAGCCCTGAGAAAATAACTACAATCAACTTCTCTTATAGATATCACACTATTGTTTTAGGAGCAAGAAACAGCTTTGAGGATGGTTTCTTTTCTACGGATCACCGTATACTAGATTCATCGATGGCTCTACATACTTCTTCTAAACTGATGTTCGCACAATGTTTACCATTTGAAACATCAATAAGAAGCTCTTATGAATTTCTGTTAAAAACTTTAAGAACAGAATAACTATGGAAATTCAGTGATATAATACAAACAGGAAGGTAGTTGCATAATGCACTTACGCGCTCGAAATGTCAATATGAGGAAGCAGAAAAGGGAGCAAAATGGCAGAAGCAAACTCTCTCCTTCTATAATGCCAGGAAGATCTAGAACCTGGAGCCAAGATACAAAGAAAATTTTAGTTGACCATACTGATTTTCGTGGTGTGGATTCTCCCTAAGCAACAAAAAAAATGTTCCACTGACATCAATCAGACACTTACAGATTGAGTTCATTGAAATGATTTGGAACCAGGAGACATATACCCATCTAACTCAAATGCAAAACATAACAACTGCGATGTACCTGAAAGGGCATCTTCATTTTCCTGCTCAAAGAGTTGTGAACATGCCAAATCAGCAGCACACCTACCACCAGCAGCAGAAGCTGTTATCACCAGCTTCCCATCTCTTTTACCCCTGCACATCATGATTTCTAAGGTTATTTGTTTCCATGTACACATGAATGAATCATTTGCATAAGAAATGAGAGAGGTTGCTAGCATCACCTGCAGGTACAGCGACTGTAGCTAGAGTAGAAGAAGCTGGAGGAGGAAGATGATGCAAGGTAGGGGATGCTGGTTAGCTCCATCCCCTTCCTGTTTGTCTTCTCCAAGTCTACAGCAACAGCTACAAGCCTACCACAGCTCTGAAATGAAAAAGGAAAAAGACACACCTACTATTCAGCCTATCTATACCAGGCTATCCATGTGTGGTTCCCAACTTCCGGTCCCCACAAAGTCACTTGGATAAGCTGTGCTCCAAAGATATTTATCCCTCCGATTTTAGTCCTGCAGGAATATGCCTTCGAAGACCCTTGCTTATCTCTGTAAATTCACAATGAAATTTGACAGTCTGTAATGTCTCTTTCACTGTGGGAGAAACATTTGCCTTATCTGTTTGTTTATGGTTTTACAAGAATGGAGAGAGATACGAATTGTGACTCAAAATAGTAATCTAACATACAAATTCACGAAATAAAGCAACCTAGCACCCAATTTTTAAGCCCAACTAGAAGTGAAGGCAATAAGCTCAACTACACCATTTACACAACAAATCACCATAGAAGGGACTGACGGAAAAAGGTTGTTTCTCAAACAGCTTAAACGATATTAGGGAAAGTAGAAACGAAGAAACAATGATATAATCGACTTAATTTATAGTACAGCTAATACATGACATTTTAATTATTGTCAAATACATATGGAAAAAAAAAAACTGTTGTTTCACAGACATGAATGATCTCTATAGCTTGGGGAAGCCAGTTCGTGGGCCCAGACATACAGGGTAGCATTCACAGATCTTTGAAAGGTTTTCTTAGGGCCTCTTTGGAATGAAAGATCCTCGAACGTGGAAACAGGAAAGAGTACAGGATTGGCGTTGCATGGAACTTGCAATCCTATAGGAATTCAAAATGCAGGAACATTCCAATCTAGCATTTAGATGCACCACAGGGAAAATGCACGAATTCAAAGAGAGATAGACACAAGGAAAGTCCATGAGATCCAACGTCATGTTAGTTTTCCTCCAAAATTTCTATTGATTCATGCATCGCATAGGAATCCTAAGGAATTTCATAAGGTGCAACCCTTTATTCCAAAGGGGTACATAGGTAATTTTCCTACAGGATTAGAATCCTTCAAAACTCCTATGGTTTTCCTTTGTTCCAAAGGGGGCCTTAGAAGTCGGAATTCTCTGATGATGGATTGAAAGCCACCTGGTCATCACAATCCAAGTTATCTCCAGAGTGCTCACGGCCAACTCCCATCAAGTCAAGATAATGTTGGTAATGGGATATAATGAAGTTCATCTTATCAGTGGACCCTTGACCACAGATGGCGTCGCCATACAGGACGTTCATGGTAGCACCAAAGCCAGGATACCGCTTGGACGATGTGTCGTTCTTGGTGGGTTTCCAGTTACCAACAAACACATCATGGGCAGATGGCTGCTTCCGCTTCATTGGAGTCATCCACCTCCAAATAGCTGCTTCAAATGCTAGGGTGGCATTCTGTTCCAATAGCTCTGGGTGATTCAACAGATCCTGCTTGATACCCTTACCAACGATACCATAGTTCTGGTTCCTGGTGAACATCAACAAGCAGATTCAAAGTCATCAATCCCTTAGCCTACTCAGCTCCTAATCAACAGCAATAAATAAGGAACATATCAGCCTGACCAGTAAATAGGAATGGCGCCTCTGCCATAGTACTCAACTCCTTCAACACAAGGGTATAATTCGTTGCTATCGACACAGTAGCTCTGACTGGGGCTCAATTCATGATTGTAGCAAAGCCCCCAAGCCGTTTCACCACCAGGCGCTTCACGATATCCACCTGATAGAAAACACCGTTTCAGTACTTATCAGATGCTACTTGGCAAAAATTCAGATTAAGGTACAGAATATTTCCAATTAGTCAAACAGAATTACAATATATAACCCCAACCTTAGCTAATTTGCTCCTGGAAAAAAACAAAGTCTATGGCAGTATTGTTATCCCCAGAATAATACAGATACCAAATTATTAGGAATTTTGGATGAAACCTTACTGTTCTGATCCACATCTCATTGCATCGGTAATTAAATAAAATTGAAAAATAAAACCAGATCGTGATCCCATTTTCCTGCGTTCATGGAGCCTATTGCTATTTGCTACCAATATTCTCTGAAATTCTCCAGTCAAATCCCAAATACATTCTGATCCTCAATTAGATATCAGGAAAATCACCTTTCTCTACATCCCGACAGTCCTGAAATTAAATCTAGATGTAGATCTAGCTCTAAGCCTAGAAGACGTAGTGAATTCGACTAGTGAGGACGCCTCGCAAAGAAAAAAAAAAGTGATCAAGTATTCAGGTGAAACACCAAATCAGCTGTAGTCTAGCACTCGATCGCACCGCATGGGATCGCTCCATCGGTCAATCGGAGTACGGAGATGAGAGGAGGAGATAAGCTTACAGGAGGTCTTGGCGCCGACATGGCCGAGGAAGGCGGCGACCTCCCTCATGCCCATCTCCTTGCCCCCGGTGGTGCCGAACCCGCGAGGCTCGAAGAGGGCGGCGGCGGTGATGAAGGCCTGGTAGTTCCAGAAGTCGGCGGCGTGGGCCTGGGCATCGTTGCGGTGGGCGAAGAGCTCCTCGAACTGGTACGCCTTGAAGTAGTCGCTGATGGCCTCGTTGCAGCAGAACCGGCTGCCGCTGCACTCCCACCCCTTGTCGCACACCTTCTCGCCGGCCTTCTCCTTCCTCCCCGCCGCTGCTGCCGCCGCCGCCGCCGATGCGGCAAGCAGAAGCAGCAGCAATGCCGCACATCGGGCCATCGGCCCCTTCTACCTTCCCAACGAAGCAACTCACTGGTTGCTGAGGCGAAGCGAGGCGCCGATGGAGATGGGGGATTTGGGGATTGCCGGATCGGGGAGCGAGAAAGAGACGGAGGAGGTGTCGATGATTCGGTGGCGGAGGAAAAGGAAGGGTGCTGGGAATGTTGGTGGCCGTCGACGCGGAGGGAGGCGGTGAGCAGTTGCTGTTCCCGCTCTGGGGTATTATCGTCAATTCTTAGCTTTTGTTTTTCGATCGAAATCACATTTCATAACTGCTTGAGCTATATGCTTATTTTTAGATACCACATTTCCTCCAATATTAAATATATGACATTTATAAAAGCTATATATTTTAAAATGGATAGAATGTATAAACTAATTATTTTCCCACTGAAAAGATAAGGTAGTGATCATTTAAGAGCAACTAGATTGCTTTGTCGCTAGAAGATTGGCATATCGTGTTGAAATCCTCTTCAAGCAAAAATACATAAAATTCCAATCTTTACTTTCTTTCAGTCGCATACTCCATCGGATGAGAGATCAAGGAGATCTTGAGATGGACGAGTACGTCGACAACAAGTATTTTTGTTCATTTTTTTTCTATGATTATCTTTTGTAGAATAATGCATCCGGCCTCTTTCGTAGGCAAGCTTAAGATTTGTCCAATATACTAATGGTTCCGCTTCTTTGAATTTCATCACAATGGAACGGTGAAATCTGCTAAATATTTTATTGTATAGATTAACATATATGATCAGTGCATAGCCAGCTTATAGACACCAACAAAAAAGAATAAGACATCATAATTCTATATGCAGAATTTCTCGAGGCAACTATATCACTAAAAGCCTATTAAGTTTTCATATATGAACTATATCCCTGGCAAGGAGTCCAAATAGGAACTAAATCCTTTTTCACATATAGAAACCTTTTAAACATCCAAAAAATATCTTGCATCTGGCCTGCTGGTTTTTATATAAGGATAATAATATTTCATGCTAAGAGCATAATAACATTATATAGCTTGCAACTGTTTAATTGCTTTTGAGCTGTTTGTTTGAATTATAGCATCTTTTGAGCTGTAACTTGAATTATTTCGCAGAAATGCAAATGGGCAATGGGGGAAGATGTAAGATTTCGTCGTTGGACTACAGTCCAGGAGTGGGTCCCGTTCCAACTTGGCGTCTTCGCCAACGGCTTGTGGGCGTGGTAATCGCTAAATCCTCCACCCAAAAAAATTAGAAAAGTCTAGTCGACGCGCTTTGTGCGTGGCCGGAACCCCAAAGCCGCCTTCTCCCCCGACCCCGGCGCCCCACCGCCGCCGCCGCCTCCCACCGGCCGGCGCACCCCGTCACCTCTCCACCTGCCAGATACGCGGACGGATCCGCCCGCCACCTGGAGCCCGATTCGGGGGCGAGCGGAGGAAGAGATCGGAGCTTGAGTAGGGGGAGCCAAAAATGGTGAAGGACACGGACTACTACGACGTGCTGGGCGTCGACCCGTCCGCCACCGAGTCCGAGATCAAGAAGGCGTACTACATCAAGGTAAGCGGCCGGCTCCTCGCCCTCCCCGCTCCCGCTTGCTCTGCTGCGGGCTTTTGATCTGATTCCTGCCGCTGCTTCTGCTGTTGGTTGTGCAGGCGAGGCAGGTCCACCCGGATAAGAATCCGAACGATCCGGATGCTGCGGCGAATTTCCAGGTATAAGTGTTTTCGCCATTCTCAGTACGCTGTATCTATACTTTTCTCAGCCAACAGATGCTGCTGCGAGCAATTCTGCCTGCGCCTTTACTGTAGAATCCTCGATTCAATCAGATTAGGGGTTTATTGCTTGATCCTGAAATGCACAGAGTTTAGGCAGTGCCAAGTGCCAACTGCCAGGTGGCTAGGCATAGTACTTTGCTGTTGAATGACTGTTCATTTCAAGGATACCATAATATTGTTGACAGGATAGTCAAAACAATCTATTACATAAAGTATGATTAATAGGAATCTAGTTCATAAACAACAATTTGGACGAGCAGATAAAATTTACATCAGACATATATGATGGTTTCCCCACTATTTATGTTTTATACTGAAACTTATGACAAACCTGAGTCTTCAGGTGCTGCATATCATTTTGTAATGCACGTTAAGCTCGTTATGTTCTTTGTAGCCAAAAATACTTGGCTGCTGCTTTAAGAGTGGACTCGTGCATCATCATGTCATTTCTAAAAGTAAGGTTGCTTTGAGGCTTACACTTGTCTCATTTTTAGAATAAGATTGCTCTAACACGTGAGACTTGTGAATTTCTCAATTCCGCAACAAACTCATGCATCCAGAGATATATTCTGAATGTAGGCTGAGTGCTATTTGCTAGTATGATTATGCTGAGCTAGGCCATTTAACTTAAGCATTCAGATTAAGGTTAACCATATCAACAACCAGGTTGTGGTGTCTGTGACTGTGAGCAGGAACGATGGCTGTGCCTTGTAGGATTCCTCATGCTCAGTTTTAAAATAAGATTTGATACCATAATGTGGCATGACTTCATGAGGATGGATATGATGCTCTTCCCACAGTTTTAGTTGTATACTATTTTGTACTCATGAAATTTTCATAACAGGCACTAGGAGAAGCATACCAAGTGCTCAGTGACCCCACACAACGCCAAGCTTATGACTTGCATGGGAAATCCGGCATCTCAACGTATGTCCGATCACAAATAAATTACATGCTGCTGCTTGTGGTAGAAACTAGGACTTGTTGGACCATGGAAAAGTTTCCTATTCTTATGGGAATTGAACTAGTTGTTGTCATTCCAAACTAGCCCAAGGCCCCTTTGGCACCACTTCTGCTCTCTGGAAAAATACGACAACCACACATCTTCAAGAACGATCATGGGCAAAGCTTTCAGAGCGGAATTCTATTGGCCTACAGCTCTCAAAGACGAAAAGGGGAGGGGGTTAAGCTTGTAGATTCATTGGCTCATGCCAAGGCATCATGAGTATTATATTTGGAACCCTTTTAGAGCAAATATTTTTCTTCCACCAAAGATGGGACTTTGTTGGGATAACTGTTGGTTTCACCTCACACTGCAAAGAATCTTATTTGAGAACAAAATCCTCACTTGCATGGTTTCAACATTCAACAGGGAAGGAATAATTGATCCAGCAGCGATTTTTGCAATGCTATTTGGTAGTGAGCTTTTTGAGGATTACATTGGTCAACTGGCCATGGCATCAATGGCTTCACTTGATAATTTTGGTGAAGATGATCATATTGATCCTAGAAAGCTGCAAGAGAGAATGCAGGTATGCTCCTTTAGCATGATTGTTTTATATAATAACTTAAACACTTAATATTGCTATGGTTGTTGGCCGCCATTCCATCCTTTTTTTTTTAATTTCATACTCTTTCCTCAACAATGTCCTACTGAATGCAATACTACAACTGCAGACTGTTCAAAAGGAACGGGAAGAAAAACTTGCAGAGATCCTGAAAAACCGGCTACACATTTATGTTCAAGGAAATAAGGAGGAATTCATCCAGCTTGCTGAAGCTGAGGTGTCCAAACTTAGCAATGCAGGTATTTGCTATTACTAGTCTGTCTTTCCCTCAACTCTAGATATTTTTTCCTTTTAATCTCAAGCTCCCTGTGATCTTAGTTGGTGTATGGTATTAAATGAACTGTTTTTGCCCCTTTTATTTATTATATGGTTCACTGGATAGTTGAATATCTGGACAAGTGTTACTGCATTTGACATCACTCTCAAAACCATTCACTTTAGATGAAACATAATTGGATATATGATTTCTTTTACAGCAGCTTCTTATTGAGTTTTTGCCTAAATGCTGCAGAAAATACAAGCACAAGAAGCACATTCAACTTTCTTAATGCCCTCATAACCACTAACTGAAAGTAAAGTTTGAAAGTTGAAACCAATCTCTTGTCTGAAGTAAAAGATGCACAAAAGATTGAAGCTGGCAGATATGTATGCAATTCTCCCTCGTTCCTGAAGTGTATGATAGTCATAGTGCTATGGGAAATATTTTTGTCAAACCTGTTCTTTAGTGTTATCAGTTATCCACTCAATGTTTTTTTTTCACTTCAGGCTATTCGCTTCATCTGTTCTTTCCAGGTTAGCGGTTGTATTGTGTAACTGATTTTTTCCCGTCTTTTGGTCTGTTTTGCTTATATGGCAGCATATGGAGTTGTTATGTTGAACACTATTGGGTATGTATATTCAAGGCAAGCTGCAAAAGAACTAGGAAAGAAGGCGATATTTTTGGGGGTTCCATTTGTAGCTGAATGGTTTAGAGACAAAGGGCATTTTATTAAATCTCAAGTAACAGCTGCCACAGGTAAAATATAGATAATCATTGTTTATTCAGAATTTTGTCTTGAAAACTTAAAAGCATATAATGCAGCTTTTGGCATCATCTATGTTGATGTGTTATGTTTTTCATGAATATTGTTGTCTCATCATTTGGCAGGTGCAATAGCTCTTATGCAGCTGCAAGAGGACTTAAGGAAGTATATGAGTGCTGAGGGCCTGTACACAGAGGAAGAACTCGAAATGTACATGGAGAACCACAAGAAAGTCATGGTTGATTCATTGTGGAAGCTTAACGTTGCTGACATAGAAGCCACCCTATCCCGTGTCTGCCAAATGGTCTGTCCCAGCAACTGCACCTTTCATGCACGCTATGTGCTTTGCATTCTTCAGTACTTTAACACAGCTAGTGTAGCTGTGGATTTCTAACACTATCAAGTATCATTACCAGGTGCTTCAAGACAGTAGTGCCAGGAAGGAGGAATTGCGCCTTCGTGCTAAAGGCTTAAAAACTTTAGGAAAAATTTTCCAGGTATTGCTCACTCAAATTTCATTTATGCATCTATAAAGCTGTTGACACTTCCAGTATCTGAGTTTTATTCTTGCTCCACATAGCGGGTTAAGCTGAACCCTAGCGAGGGGGAAGCATCACAAGTAAGGAACATAGACAACATGGACGAGGATGATGGCAGCTCCCCTGATTCATCACCAAATAGGGAGCCACAGTTCACTCCTAATCAGCCTCATATCCCGGTAACTGCTCCTTACTGTAAACATGATGGTTTCGCCCTTGTACATTATCAAGTGATTGATATCTTGGAAAAGCTTTCTGTCTGACTCCTCTTCATGGAAGCCACTGATTTGGTTTCTTCTGTTTGCTAGAGCCCATACGTGGAGGCGCCCCAGGTCAATGGAACCTATTGCTCGTTCAACTTTCCAATGCCTACAGCTCCACCCGGAGCGCAGAGGGATCCAAGGCCATGATTCCAAATTAAGTCTGCCTGTACCATCGTTTCCGTGTAACATTTTGCCTGTAATACTAGATCATTTGCATGGTGCACCATTTATGTAGTAGAGGAAACAGAGGAGTCATCAGGCGTCCTCCGCCCCCATTATTTCGGTTGTCTGCGTAGACTGATGCTAGTGCTGTGTACAGGTGTGTTGTGCTGCCGTTGTTGCAGCCGTAGTAGGTCAGCATCAGTGTACATGTTATGGTGTTTATTCTGTTGTCGGTTCGTTCCATTTTAGCATATACAGTTGTTACCTTGCATCCATGGAAAATGTAGTCCTGGTGATTGTTTTGCTTCAAGTAGTCATGATCAGTGAGACTTTGCTGTGCACAATCTCCATCTCAAAACGTGGACATGGTAGTTCTGCTCTAATCTTATGGTAAAGTTCTTGAAAGTTATAAGATCCATTGCTTAGGGAGGCGATTGTGATTAGGGCTTTGTTGGGAACTGGAAAGTGAGGGTTGCTTCTGGAACTTTTCTGATTCAAGTTCCACTTGGAACGCAACAAAGTTCTTCGTTTGCTGCCAGAATTTGAAACTTTTTGCAAAATTTATGTAAAACTGGGAAGTGGAGTGGTAATTCTGGAAATGCTTCCGACTTCTGAAGTCAGGTTGGTTTGCTGTTTCCACAATTCCACGCAAGGCATCGTCGTCGTACCCAAACTCTTGCAGAGGACACGCAGAGCAAGCAGTTCATCTTTCTCCCCAATCCGATCCAGTTTCGTGGCACGCGACAAAGCTGACAGACAGACTCGGAGTCGAGTCGGAGGCCACGCGATTACCACCCGAATTACTCCATGATCTAATAATCATCATCGACGCAGCAGCGGCGGCGCCCATCCATCCATTGCTCGTTGCTGAGTCCACTCCACCCTCGTCGTCCCCGATCCGTCAAACTAAGCCACCGGTCGGTTCAGGAGCACGGCGGCGGAGATGGCGTCCCAGGACGGCGGCGCCGACGCGTGGGGCGGCGGCGACGACGGCAGCTCGCTCTTCGAGGGCATGGTCCTCTTCGCGCCCGAGCCCGCCGCTGCCGCCGAGGAGGCGGCCCCCGTCCCCGATCCCGAGCCGCCCGCGCCGCTCCCCGACGCCGACGCTGGCGCGGCAGCCTCCTCCTCCTCGCCGCCGCCGCTCGATGAGGACCTTTTCTCCGATCTCACCCTCCTCGCCCCGCAGGAGCCGCTCCCGCAGGGCGAGGATCGGGGTCACGCGACGCCCGCCCCCGCACCTGCACCGTCGCCGCCCGCCCCCGCTGCCGCGCTCTCACGGCAGCCGTCCTCCTCGTCGCTCCGGAAGAAGAAGAGGGCCGTGCGCATCGGGTACGGCCGCTCGCCCCAGCCCGCGCCGCCTTCGCCTCCTGCCACAGTTCGTGCCTCCACCGCTCCTACGGTCTCCGCTAGAAGCATTGCCTTCTTGGATGCTTCGCCGCATCCTGCCGCTCCACCTACCCCAGACCAGTACCCTGATCGGCAAGCTGATGTCTATGCTAACGGCGATGAGGTAGACGCAGAGGTAGTGGTGGTTCCGGATGCCAATCCTCCGCGTCCAGACGAGCAGGCGAAGGAGGAAGATGATCAGAAAGAGGATGAAGTGGCTGGAGTTGCAGCAGTGGGGATCGAGGAGAGGTTGGCTCTTCTCAGATCCCAAATCTCCAGCAAGCTCGACTCCATCCAGCAGAGGGCTGCTGCTGTGGTTGCCAGGAGGAGGCAGCTGGCAGGACGGCGGAGGAAGGTAGCAGAGGAGGCGACTTCAGTGGCATCCAGGCACAAGGATCTGGAAAGGGAGCTGGAGGAGGCCTGCGAAGCCGAGGACTTCGAGCGGGCAGAGAGGATCAGCGACTCCCTTGCCGCGCTTGAGAAGGAGAAAGATCGGCTGTTGACAGCACTGCGTAATGCGGAGCTCGACTATGATTCGGTGGATTCAGAGCTGCAGGGTGTGCTTGAGTCACGCATTGCAGTGGAGGAGGAAGCTGCTGCCCTTCTGAAGCAATTTGCAAAGGTAAATTAGCTTTGTAGTATTGTTGAACTTCATATAGAACTGTGGCTTGAAATTAAAGTTAGAAACAACTAGGCATCCGAATCTTGACTCTCAAATATGAGTTCTCGCTAAACATATACCATGTTTGTGGTTTTTACCAGGCAGCATAATATAGAAGTAATCTTTATTTGAAATGAACATTTAGAGGCATGATCTAACAAGGGACTAACTTTTCAGATAATATCGAACGTGTAAATTCTTTAATGTCCTACCATATTATGTGTAGTCACTGTAAAATATGTCGCAAGCTTGAATGGTCCAAACAGTTCTTTTTCTTTTCTATTTGGTTATTATTGTGACGCCATGACGCTCCAAGGAATAGTCATCCCCTATATTTGTTGTGTAAATACTACTGAAAGTTTCAAACAAGACGATATTTCCAATTTTTTTGCTCTGGATTATAGAAGTGACCAATACTATATGATTGAAAAAGGGTAATATTTTACATGGGACTGGTTGTTGTATAAGTTTCTGAATTAGATTATTGTGCTGCATCACATAGCTTTGCCCACTTGATCTTTTCTTCCAGTTATGAAATTTACTGCAATCATCCAGTAGCCAACTTAATAATACTACTGTGAAAATTAGATGCAACATACAATGATTTGGTGTAAACAAACAACAAGCAATTGCTGTTTATGCTATAATTGCAAATGGGTAACTGCATCTGGTTTCTGCACTTTATTTGATTATTAATACTTAAAACTCTACCTTTCTTAGGATGCCACTGACCATGCTGATTCAGAGAGCAAGCAAGCAGAAGAAATATCCTTGAAAGAAATAGAAGAGTGGCAAACATCAATGGAGTTACTAGAAACAAAGAAGTTAGAGATGGAGGTTGAAACACAGTTGGTTTTAGAAGCACGTTCAGGATTGGAGGGCTCAATAGAGCATTTGGTCGAAGAAGACAAAATAGAGAAAGATATGCTTAGCAAGAATGGAGAAATCCTCGCTGAGGAGTTAGCTGGGCTTCTAGAGTTGGTGAGGTTGAAAGAAGCGGAGATAGCTGAAAACAATGCCCGGATCCATGAAGTTCAAGAAAGAATCAGTGGCGTGGTCTCCAGATTCCATGGCTCTCAGTCTGATATTGACTTGAAGCTCAATTCCCTGAAGGAAACCCAAAGTAAAGTGGATTTAGAGACTGAAGCACTTGTGTTGAAAAAGAATGAAATTGATAAGTTTATCTCTTTAACAGAACAGAAAGATTCAGAGTTGAGAGAAATTATTGGTGCTTGTTCCTCTGAAGCTAAAACTTGCCAGCAATCAGTTGAAATAAGAAGAAAGCTTGCATCATCGATTTTGAAGTCAAGAGAGGATAGAATTGGGTTGCTAAAAATGGAGGAGGAAATTTTGCAAGACATTCAAATGCTTAGGCAAAAAATTACAGATGCGAGAACTAGTCTTCAGGTACATCAGCTCTTCTTTTAATTTTTTTTAATATTCTTTTACTGACAAAAATACTGAGCTTCATGTTTTGTTTTGGATGTAAGCTATTCTAAATATTTTACTGAATTTGATGGCTTGCAGGAGATATCTTCAAGGAGAACAAGCATACAGCAAGAGATGGATTCATTTAAGCAGAAGTTGAGTTTCATTGACAAAAGGGGCCCTGAACTGGAGGCTGAAAAGAAAGTTGCGGCTGCTGCAAGAAACTTTAAGGAAGCAGGAAGGATAGCTGCAGAGGCAAAAGCTCTTAATTCTGAAAAGGATGAACTGCACACTATGTTGGAGAAAGCTGCTACTGATCTGGAGATAATAGAAAAGGATATTGTAGCAACTACTGACAAGATACAGGAATGCGAAGGGCTTATTCTACAAAAGGAAAAGGAATCTGCTATGACAAGTTACAAAAGACTCCGGTTAGATTCTGCTGCTGCTAGAGCAGAATTGACTGCTGCAACTGAAACGGATGATAATGAAGAAGTTGAGATACTGCACAAAGAAGCTGAAGCTGCAGAATCTAAAGCATTGGAGCTCAAAACATGCTATGACCTCCAACTAGAGGATGATGAATTCATGTTTCAGCCTGTTGTGCCTATAGCATTCATAACAAATTCAACAGGGCAGCACTTGGTAGAAATTGCTTCTTCATTTGGCTTATCTCCCCAGAAGTGAATTGGACACCAGACTTGCATAGTACCAGGCAGTCCAATATGCGGCATACAAGTTTCTGCCAGCACCTGCACATATTGGAGGAGACATCAGTGGAGCAAACTCTCTCCCTCTCCCAGTCTGTCTTCCTCAATGCCCCTCTTTAACTCCACCATTTGGAATACCCTGAATCAGAGTAGGGGCCGTAGGGGAGATCAAGTGTACAACATCCATTTTGCAAAATCTTTAGGAATTTTGTTTCCCTACGCATTTTTTGTGTACATTAAACTGTAATTCTTTCTTGTGCCTGTTTCCATTGAATTACAGTAACATGTATCAATCACAATGTAATCATAATTTTTTTTGAGAAAAGGGATGTAATCAGAATAAGATGTCCAGGAATAGTTTTTCTTTTGCATCACCACATCCTGTTGCCAACATTTGATTCATACTGATGAAATAATACCTGAGCGAGCGTTTTTAAATAAGGCAGCATCTCAGTAGGAAGATGGTTCATCTAATGCATCTAGGTTGGTAATTCATGCCTTTCTAAGCTGTGATCTTGTACAGGATGGAAGTAGTTTGATCCATTGGAATGCAGAAGCTGTGAACCTCCTAGGCCGTTGTGGAATCAGCACATGACCAAGCCAACTCTCTACCTACCCATCGGAGTCACCAAAAAGGGATGACACCCTAGCCATACTGACTTATGAGAGCATATAAAGACCTTGGATCAAATGCCTGTAGCACCTGCAGTCAGAGAGAATGGCGAACACGGCCAAGGGAAAGGTGTGCGTCACCGGAGCATCTGGCTTCATTGCTTCCTGGCTCGTCAAGCGGCTTCTCGAGTCTGGATACCATGTTCTGGGAACAGTCAGAGACCCAGGTTTGCATCATCGTATTCTGATGATCTGAATGAATATAACATTAATCTTTGGTACTAATTTACGCCCATTGGTATTATCGTTCTTGTCAAATGAACCGTTACTATACTGAAAGCGCGGTCACTTGTTTGGTGACTTGATAGGGAATCACAAGAAAGTAGGACACCTCTGGGATTTGGAAGGTGCAAGGGAAAGGCTGGAGCTTGTGAGAGCTGACCTCTTGGAAGAGGGGAGCTTTGATGATGCCGTGATGGCTTGTGAGGGTGTCTTCCACACCGCATCACCAATCCTCACTAAATCTGATTCCAAGGTATGCTAAACACTCGCTCTGATTTTCCATGGTTATAGCTAGGGATCGGCCCAAAACTCGTTTCATTATTGTAATCCAGATTTCAAAGCAATTGGAGAGGGATAAAAATGAAGAGATTTACTCCTCTCCAATCGACTGATTTCTTGCTTATCTATCAATCACCCAAAAGTGTACTAGAAATTGAATTGGCAATGGAGCTTTGTGGTTAGGGTTTGGGGTTGGGGCCTACCTGCAGGCCTAGGAAGGAGCTTTAGCTATCAGGAGGAACCGAGGAAGACTAAAGACGGGAGGAAGAGAAGGATAACAGAGGGGGGGGGGGGGGGGGGGTGATTTCTATCGTTGGATCTACATCCAATGGATAGGAACGGTGATCGATGGAGAATCTACTTTCCATTAGCCTTATTTAAGTCTTTTAAACAATAAATATGATGGTACGACTTTGCAGGAGCAAATGCTTAATTCAGCAATAAATGGCACTCTGAACGTGTTACGGTCATGCAAAAAGAATCCCTTGCTCAAAAGGGTCGTCCTCACATCTTCATCGTCAACTGTGAGGATCAAGGACGAAGCTGACCTACCCCCTAACGTGTTACTGGATGAAACATCATGGAGCTCCATCGAGTACTGCGAGAGTCTCCAGGTGAGCTTGGGATAATCCAATCCTAATTGACTCTGATCTTATGCCAGTGCAATCCTAATTCATCGGAGTGTTTGTTATCTCTCCGATGTGATCCTTAGATATGGTACGCTGTCGCGAAGATCCTAGCCGAGAAGGCGGCCTGGGGGTTCGCCAAGGAGCATAAGATCGACCTCGTGACTGTTCTTCCCACCTTTGTTATCGGACCTAGTCTGTCCCCTGAGCTTGGCCCCACTGCTTCAGATGTCCTCGGCTTATTCCAAGGTGCGTGATCAAATCATATCTGACCACACTGTTAACTGTTCATCAGGTCTCGTAAGCCTAATTGCTAGTCCATCACACTCTAGACGTCGCCATGGATACATGCTGTGCAGCTTTCCTGCTCTGGAAAGAACCAGATTCTCTGCACACACGTTCTAGTTGCTGAATGCCAGTGACACACGTTCTAGTTTCTGAATGCCAGTGAAACCATGTCGTTGCAGGGGAGACGGGGAAGTTCACGGTGTACGGGCGGATGGGCTACGTCCACATCGACGACGTGGCGAGCTGCCACATCCTGGCCTACGAGGCCGCCGGCGCGCAGGGGAGGTACATCTGCAACGCGGTGGTGCTGGACTGCGGCGACCTCGCCGCCCTGCTCGCGCGGCGGTTCCCGTCATACCCGATCCCCAAGAGCCTGCCCAACATCTACGGCGAGCAGTCATACGACTACGACACCTCCAAGGCCCGCGCGCTGGGGATGCGGGGGTACAAGGGCGTCGAGGAGATGTTCGACGACGCCGTGGAGTCGCTCGTCGGACACGGCCATCTCCCGACGGAGAACGCGAGCACGGGCTCTCTCCTTTGAATTCTGGCGTGGAAGACATGCGTTGTTACATAGTCGCATATATTTGTAGTTTCTATACAATAACAGGTATTTGGACTGTCAGTGACAGCAGAAGAGATCACATAGCCGTATGAAGAGAATAATCAGTTGAGATGTGTTCCATCTTACATTTTTAGTGGCTGATAACTTTGTTTTCTTTGTGTTTCTTTTTTCAAAAATCACCAATGACACGGTGCAACGTACAATGTTGGTCAGGAATGCAATTTTCTTTGGCGAAAGGGGTAGGGATTACATTAAACTTCCTGGAACAGTACAAAGCCTTTAAATCCAAGAACCTACACAACACACTAAAAAGGGGGCAAAAAAAGAAAACGACTAGTTCATTTCAGCCATGGGTCCTTCTCACTCCTCAGCATTATCTTCCTCCTTCCCACTGCATTTGAGCCATGGGCCTACTGAATTTAGTGGTGCCGGGCTATGTGCTTCTGGGCTGAATTTAGTCGTGCCGGCCTATCTATTTTTGGGCCTTTCAGATCGCTGCAGCTCTCTCCCAGTTTTGATACAGTCAGAGACAGACAGATAAGCACCGTCATCTTCTCTTATCCTCCTCCCCTCCCTCTCTCCTTCCTACTCGATCACGCGCCCGCAGCCTCTCCTTCTCCGGTGCCGGGAACAAGGTGGATTCTATCTTCCTCCAAACTTGTGTGCTGCTGCTCAATTTTGATTCTAGAAGCGAAGTTTTATCATCGTCTTCGATTTTTTTTCTTTCTTTTTTTCTTTGGAAATGTTGGGTGGTGAGTGGTGCGTTGCAGTGACCAAATTTGTAGTTCAGAGAGTATAAAAAAAATTAGTAGTTCAGACGATATTAAAGATTATGTAGTGAATTGGAGGCATGCGGTTGGGAGTCCGACGCACATCCCCTCTGTTTCTGGTGGCGGTGGCCGCCACTCATGCACGCTCAGTGTTCGACGATTTGACGCGCTCCTCTCTAGCATGCTAATTCTGTCACAGGATTTCGTTGTTGGACAGGGAAGGATCCCAATGGCCAGCGGCGTCAGCAATGGCAAGAGCCTGACGCAGTGGTTGAGGGAGAACGGGTTCGACGAGGAGACCGTAGCGCGCATGGCAAGGAGGTGCAAGAACCTGCACAGCCTCGACGCCGGCGAGGCCTCGGGCGTCTGGGACTACCTCCTCACCAGCGTCAAGATCGAGCGGCGGAGGCTGCGGCACGTGGTGGCCAAGTGCCCCAAGGTGCTCACCCTGCCCGTGGATGGCAAGCTTGTGCCCACGGTGCAGTGCCTCGCCACGCTGCAGGCCAAGCCCGGGGAGGTGGCGCAGGCCATCGCCAAGTTCCCGCAGATACTGTTCCACAGCGTAGAGGAGAAGCTCTGCCCGCTCCTCGCCTTCTTCCAGACGCTCGGCGTCTCCGAGAAGCAGCTCGCCAAGCTGCTCATGGTCAACCCGCGCCTCATCAGCTACAGCATTGAGGCCAAGTTCTCGCAGATGGTCAACTTCCTTGTGGACCTGGGCATGGACAAGGAAGGCATGATCGGCAAGATCCTTACCAAGGAGCCGTACATCATGGGGTACAGTGTCGATAAACGGCTGCGTCCCACTGCCGAATTCCTCAAGTCGGAGGTCGGGTTACAGGGGTCAGATCTCAAAAGGGTGATCATGAGCTTCCCTGATATATTGTCACGAGATGTGGATAAGATTCTGCGGCCCAATTTAGCGTTCTTGCGGAGCTGCAGTTTCAACAAGGGTCAGGTTATGGCATTGGTGGCTGGATACCCTCCTGTTCTCATCAAGAGCGTCAAGCATTGCTTGGAGCCAAGGATAAAGTTCCTGGTCGAAGAAATGGGGCGGGACATGGGTGAGGTGGTAGATTACCCCCAGTTCTTTCGCCATGGCCTCAAGAGGAGCCTGGAGTACCGTCACAAGGTGCTCAAGCAGAAGAACTCAAGTTGCAGCCTCAGCGAGATGCTAGACTGTAATCAGAAGAAGTTTGCCATGAAATTTGGTTTGGTTGCAGCAGTTTAGGTACTCGTCTCTAGTTCCCAGGTAGTATGTTTTATTTTTCAAGTGAATGTTTTCGTTTGTACCTTCAGGTTGTATTGTTCTTGAATATCAGAAGTAGTATCTTGATTAGTTGATCTTGAGAATATCTATTTTATTTGAGAGCAAGAAAGTGCATGCCATGTGGGCTTTCCCTTCTGTCATTAAATACCTCGATTGATATCCGCAAATTTGTGGTAGTGCGGTAAACAGAAAGAAGTTTTTTAACGCTATAACTTTCCTCCCTTTGAAAATTTACCACTCACCTATTTACACTCGCATAAATCAATTTTTCTTAGTTCAATACTTACAGGCACAAACATATATAGAGGAAAATAGTTTCTATTGAGCCAAACTCCTATGTACAGTATATCTAAAAGAAGATTTGTAGGGCAACCACTCAACACATTTGTCAATCCTCCTCCTCAGATATTGTCTGATCTCTTTTTGCTGAAGTTCAGGCATGCTCTCACATACCATGTCAATCATGTCAGGCAACTCTAGAGCAGCATCCTTTGCATAAAAGTGGAGAACTTTGGGTAGGAAGATGGTCTGCTTCCTGACCATGACATTTGCTTGAATGAACTCAGTCCTGGCTTGCTCCAGTTGGTGGTATAATTTCTTAGCTGTGTACAGCCTTACCTGTAGAAGTCATTCACAATAATTATAACTTAGTAACATAAGGTTGGAATGGTGAAAAATTAGTAAGGGCAGTGGAGCTTACAGGTGGATCTGAAAATGCTCCTGTGGAAAGAGCAAAGTGAGCAATTGGCTCTGGATGACAAAGCGCATATGGATGCATGGAGCTCCCTGATTTTTTTGTTGGTGAAAATAGCGTGCGAACCCACTGTAATTTCATGCCCAGTATGTTAGTATTATCCTTTCATGATGCAAACTTTTCTTTTCTTTTGTTATAAATCTTTGACTGATAATTGCTATATTGATGAATGCCATACCAGTGAAGGGCGGTGGGATTGGCATCCTAGAATTGAGTTCTGAATAATTTGGGAGTTTACTGAATGTCCACCCACATTATATGCAGCCTGGAACAGATTACTCAACACTGTCAGAGAAATTCATATGTGATTCGAATGCCAGTGTGGTTGTTATTTGACTGATTGTTAAAAGTATGATAATTGTACCTTCAGAATCATGTCAGTGCTTTTCATGCGTTTTTCCTGTAGCCCATAGGCCATGAAAGCCTGTAATATTTCAGAAGGAATGTTAGTTATGTATCATGCTGAATCTAAAAGCAAACATTCTTTAAGGTGGTAATAGCTAAAAATATTGAACATACATGCATAACCAAAGCATTGTGGATGTTAATCCAAAAACAGAGTTGCTCTTCATGTTCCATCTTTGTAGGGTCAATCTTCTCCAGCCGTTTTATCAGCGTTCTGGGACACAATAGGACCAACTGTAAAATGTAAATCAAGTTCTTTTTCCTTCCTATATTAATCTTTTACAAGTTCGCTTACCTGATAGTATCCAGCATTTTAGAGGCATACTCAAATTTGTCTTCATCTATATGTATCCTTGGAAAAATTATCATCCCAGTGTATTGTCCATTACTCCCATCAAATGAACCATATGTATCAGAGGTTGTGTCGACATTGTAATGGCATCGAGGGCTCCAACTATCGACCGGGTACTTCAGAGAAAAGGAACTCGATGCAGATGAGAAAGGAGTGGACGATGGCTCAGAATTTGCCTCTTTCAATGGCTTGCTTGCAAGTTTGCAGTAGACAGCAGAAATGCACCTTAGTATGTCCTCTGAAAGTTTGCAGGAGATCTTGGGTACATATTCAGTGATAGAAGCACTCAAGAAGTTTGCGAGGCTGGACCGCCCTGAAGATGATCTTAATAGCTCCTGCGTATGCTTCAGCAACATCAAAGCCACGTCAGATGCTTTCACTTAGATCCCGTTTGGTTACATTTGCTTATTTTTAGCACCCATCACATCGAATGTTTAGATACTAATTAGAAGTACTAAACGTAGACTATTTACAAAATCCATTATATAAGTGGAGGCTAAACGGCGAGACGAATCTATTAAGCCTAATTAATTCATGATTTGGCAATGTGTTGCTACAGTAAACATTTGCTAATGAAGGATTAATTAGGCTTAATAGATTCGTCTCGCCGTTTAGCCTTAATGGGTTTTGTAAATAGTCTACGTTAAATACTCCTAATTAGTATCAAACATTCGACGTGACACGTGCTAAAAATAAGTAAAGGGAATCGAGAACTAAAACAGAGCTAATAACTGTATCGATGAATGGAAGAGAAGCTGTCATACGCGTTTAGAATCAGAGAGTGTTGGCAGGTTATAGGCTGCAGACTCCTTGATGTTTCTCAGGCGAAGGGTGCCCTCGTCAGTGGTCTTTCTGCCGCGTTGACGGTGCGATTCTTTCTCCACCTGATCAACAACTGTTGCCTTAGTATGCAACATCACCCCTGATCATTGATCTATTCCAGGTGGCAAAGGTTTGTACCAGAGCAGAAGCACGAGGAGAGACGCCGAGGTATTGATCAAATGCGGCTCTGTATAAGGACAGCAGGTGCAGTTCCTTGCGAACAACTTCCTCCTCAAGGACTGCTATCTCCCAGGTCAAGTCTGCAACAGACTGCATTCAAAACAAAATCAGGAATCAAAGATTAAAAGGTCTAAATAGCACGTATGTACATCTGAACTATTCTTTTTTGATAATTGACTTTATGCTGTTCAAAATTTGGACTTGAAACACAGTTCCTGACTATAGCACATACACACATCATTTTTAAAAAGGGAGCATAATCATAACTAATGACTTTAATCACATCCCCCTAGATATGACAAAGCATCATTCTGTTGGCATCATGATATACTAAGTTATTAAGAAAAGGAACGTGATTCATAAAGAATGGATGGAAGACCTGCATTTTGACAGCTTTTCTTCAGCTTTTGGAAACAGATAGGCCCTCGAGATCAGGATCATGAACCAATTTGTTAGGGTATGGAACTAACCTTTGAAATAGTTCTTTCAGTTCTCTCTGCACTGGTGATGATGCGATGCTCGGGCAATTGGTCAGGGAGGTTAAGAGAATATCTTGTATGGAGCATCTTATTGCGATTGGTTGTCTGCACAATAAGGAAATGGAGTGGAACAAGCAAAGTTCAGTCAAAATAAAAGAAGTGGCTGAAGAATAATTGCTTTGACTACTCGATGAACAAGAAAGCAGTACAAGCAAAAACAAAAAACGAATTAGATTACCCACAGGTATGTGATCGGAGAGTCGTGGCGATATGTCAGTGACATTTACATATGTGCTTATAGCACTGAAAAGAGAACAATTTATCAAGGTTAGATAGAAAATCAAGCACTTGAGGTGTAACTGAAAGCTTGGCAGCTCAGGATGCTGAAACTGAATATTTCTGTAGTCAAAGGAGGATCTTTTTTCAGTCAAAGGAGACAAGAAACATAATAGCATAAAGATGTGGTGCTGGAAAATGATTTTTCAAGTACAACTGTCTATAATGATGTTCCTATTCAAATTCACAGAAAAGGCACGAGCACTCTGCGTAGCTAGAACAGAAACTTTCAACATTATTACTCGCAGTACATGTCACCTGAGAGACTATTGAAGTGATCTGCTGAAGACAATGGCAGAGCACAGTAACACACAAAAATTTAAATAGGTCTATGCAGAAAATGCTGCTAATGCAACCAAATAAGAATCAAACAGTATTATCGAAAAAAGGCGATCGAAGCCACTATTATGGCCTTTTATAGAATTTATGCTCAGTTTTTGTTTGCTCAAAAAAGAAAAGGAATATATGGTCAGACACTCACACAGTCACACTGCTAGAAGAACCATATGCATCATGCTGAAAAAACTACTGCATATTAACCTTCTTGAGTGTCGGTGTTGCTGATGAGAAGATGGTGTTTCTGCACTGAATCCTCTTTCCTTGAGCGCCTCTAGTCCTGGGTCCTCCATGGCTGCTGGACTATGCTTCAATCACCAAGAACCTGCCAAAGCTATCAAGACTGAGCATGTACTGCAAGCAACACCTCTCTCCATGTCAAGCTTCAGAGAAGGACAAAGCTCAGGTAACCCCTCACACTGATGAGCTATCTGAACTCGCATGTCATGAGCTCCTGCTGTGTGCCATGAGCTGCCACCGAGGAGAACGGAAGAAGAATAGGAGGGCGATGATTAAGCTCGGTAAAAATTTCACTCACTGAACTAGACAGAACCTATGTCCCTTGCCATGCAAAGGAATGAAATGAAAGGTGAGGTGCAAAAGGACAAGAAGAGCAACTAACTGAGCACAACAAAAACGATGAACAAGCAGAGAGGTCCTAACGCCAGCACAGCTACTACATAGGCTGACAACTAACAGTGCTTGGAGGAGGATTAAGAGCTGATATTTGTGGAGGGTAGGATTAGTAGTGCAGGAGCTAGCTGCTGAGACCTGAGAGACAAGGTGGCCCACACGCAAGGACGAGGCCAAAGGATGCAGCAGAGGTAAGTAAAGAAAGCGGATGAAACCCGCAGGAAGATACGGTCAGGGGAAAAAATGGAAAGAATAAAGAACGAAGGAAAGCTAGGCGAGCTTAAAAGGAGGCAAAACGAAAGAAAAGAGGAACGGGGGTACCCTCAATCATCACGATGTCCCTGCTAATCCCGCCATTAAAAGAGCAGGGAGAGGGAGGTGAGCTAGCCAACGGCTCCAAGCTAAACACAACAGTGCTCAATAATGGCGACGTGGAGGCGATGATGATGACGACGACGATGCGGGGCTTACCGCCGGTGCGTGCCTGGCGAAACGGCCGGGGGGCAAGCCGGAGACGACGGCGACCCGTACCAGATCTCAGTAATGACGCAGTGCTCGATCGTTTTTTGCAGAAATTAAAACGATAAGCTTGTTAAGCAGATGTCATTAGGTGGGTGGCTGAAGTCAGAGCAGATGGCAGGGGATTAGGTCGCGAGCTGCTGCCACCACGGCACCTTCTCCCGTTTCCATCCCCTTGGTCCGATTCCATGGCGGGTAAAGGGAACCAGCCGCCGCAACCACCGCAACCACTGTGCCGTCGATCGCTGGTCGTCTCCGGCGGTCCGGCATGCTCTCCGCCTGCCACTCCAGCTTATCCACTTCGCATGCACATACGTGCTTCTGCTCAGCGACGGCCGATCCGTTGCGATTTCTTGCGGTTGGGTGTACCGAAAGTGCCTGGTGCAGTTGTTGACACACGCAACGGCCGGGTCGGGGGGGGCCTTTTTCAGACGAGGAAAATCAGTCAGGAAACCGGCGTCATGCGCAGCGATCTGGGTCATCGGAAATTAAAACTGGCACGAACGAACAGCAGGTGAGGAATGATTGGGCTGAGCGGGCAGACTGAGATCGCGGTGACAGTGACAGGGACGGATTTGGGGGCGGGGGCCAGCCGAGGCGACGCCGATGGGACGTGGACGGGGGAGGAGGAGGCGCGCGCGAAAGCCGGCCACCGCCCCGGGTGAAAGAAGAAAGGGTCCGGCACAGAGAAAGAAGAAAGCCGAGCCGTGGCCGTGGCCGTGACCGCGTCGTAAAAATCAGGTCTTTTTACAGCAATCCGCCACATGGAAAGTGGGGTCGATCGACCTGTTGGCGGCAGCACCTGCCGACGCGCGCGTCCACCCGATCCGACCGCCGCTCGGCTGGACGACCTGCCGACGCTTTTTTTTTTTTTTACGAAACAGGAGGGGCGTGAATCACAAGAGGGATGAGAAGGAGAGCCATGAGCAGATCGCTAAGGAAAGGGATGGACTCCTTGTTTATGTTGATCTCCTGGACAATTTAGAAACAGCGCAACGACAGAAACTTTGATAGAGCTCCAAAAAGAAATCCTCTGCAACTAACTGAGCTAATCCGAGAACAAGCTGTTGATTGGTGCGCGGCAGGAGCCAAACACTTAGCAATGTTCCAATGGCCGCGACAACAGCAGGACGACGCTGAAGCAACGGTACCTTAGTGGTTTCTTACACTAACCTTTGTGTTTAAATGGATGTAAATAAGTTGCCATGTAAACTCAAGCTACATTTCAAAACTGTGTGCGTGAGCCCGGTAAGCCCGCGTTGTAACAATTCTACTTATTCTTCTTAATACAAAGGTACGCAGCTCTCCTGCGTATTCTCGAAAAAAAAAGGAGAAGGAGAGCAAACCCATAGTCTAAGAAAAAGTGCTCAAGAGTTTCATCAACTGTATCAGCACAAAGCACATGCCGACGCTTTATTACAGTGCAGCGGGCGCTGTCGATCGATCTCGCCGCGTGTTAGCCGGTGGAGCCGGCGCGCTGACCTGACCAAACTGCTCGATCCTGTGCCCCCCGTGAGCGATCGACGACAGCTAGAGTGAGCCAGGAGTAGGATACTGCCTGCACTGCACTGCAGAGTACTGCACTGAGATGCAAGCACGGTGATGGGCACGGCACCCTGGGCTGGAGCGTGTCGACGTCGCCGGGTCACGGGAGGGCTAAACGCCGGCCGGCCGAGCGGGCACGCGGCGGCAACCGACGACGACCCGCCATCCGATCCATCGGTTTCTTCCTCCAGGTGGTTACGAGCAGGAGCGGCAGGCGGATGATCCTGGATTTGGGCGTCGTCGTCGACGATGAGGCCGGCGTGTGAGCGTGACCATGAATGCTTTATTCCTCGAGTGTTTTGGTAACAGATGGCATACTTTATATTCCGATGGAGACGGCAGGGGGGAAGCACCCTGCTGGACCCGGCTCCAGTGTGGTCGTCCATCCATCGGTTTCTTTGCATTGTGAGCGGTGCCGTCCCGCGGAGGACTCTGCAAATAGACAGTCGCCGGCGAGCTACAGGTGATATAACATCAATCGATTGATGCATGCAAATGGATTGAGCCACGGTTGGGACGTCGTGTCACACCACCATGCATGCATGAATTTTCTTTTGAGGTCGCGGTCAAACTCGATCGAGCTGACAATGTGCTGCCGGTTTATGCTTTTATGGACGATGGTAGGGACTCTGAGCCCAACAAGACATAAGGTGTGTTTAGATTTTAGTTCGGACTAAAATTTATGTCACATCGAATATTTGGAGGCTAATTAGTAGGACTAAACATGAGCTAATTATAAAACTAATTACACAGATGGAGCCTAATTCGCAAGACGAATCTATTAAGCCTAATTAGTCCATGATTTGACAATGTGATGCTACAATAAACATGTGGTAATGATGAATTAATTAGGCTTAATAGATTCGTCTTGCAAATTAGTTTCCATCTGTGCAATTAGTTTTGTAATTAGTCTATGTTTAATACTCCTAATTAGTATCTATGTGACAGGAATTTTAGGAGCTCCTAAAGAAACAAACACCCCCATATACTTCTTCCCTTCCAAATTGTAGGTCGTTTTAATATTTTTAAGTTCATAGATATTTAGATATAGCGTTTGGCTAGGTGCATAATAATATCTATGAAACTAGAAAAGCTAAAACGACCTACAATTTGGAACGGAGGGAGTATCGAGTTCCTGAATAATAATAAAGAAAAATCGCTGTTTGTACATTGGAAGACAGTCGTGCGTAATCATGGCCGTGCCATCATGGAGATGGAGTTCAAAAATAAAGGCTCGGTTTCATGAATAAAAATAAGAGGTCGAGGCTTAAAAGGTAATCAGTGTACACGTGTGGCTCATCATGCGCCATGTACACTGGGGGTCGGGCGGGGTGGGAGAGCACAGAGCACTAGCAGCAGCAGCATGGCGTGGCCGAAGGAAGGCCCAAAGCAAACGCCACGGGCTGCGTGCGGGACCGGCATCGTCGTGGCCCAGGCAACCACGATGCCTAACATTTTCTGCTCGCTTCGTCCTATTGGGCTCAATCCCGTGAGCCCAGGCGATTGATTTGGTGGTGGTGTGTGGCTGTGAGTCAGTCGCGGTCTGAAATCTCTCCTCCGGCCCAATCTCTAGAGTCCCCAGCACGGCCCACGAGTGCTATTGGTCGTGCACGGAGCTCATAACACAACCTAACGATTCTCACTGCAGGTGGGGTCGCCTGCTCCTGTTCATCTTGCGTGGCAGCGTTGCGTTGCCACCAACCAAAATATGCGCGAGCGCGACGACCGATTTGTACCCGTAAGATAAGCTAACGTCTGATGCACGATTGCAAATTATAGGAGCACCTATAATAATTTTTGTAGGATCTCAATCTGCGAGCCAGCTGGCTATAGAATTTTCTTTTAGAGGTAGGTCAGGTGGCTAGATTATTTATTTGTGTGGGACTGGGATGAGCTTATTACTGACCCTCGTCGGAGACTTTCTATCCTCAACAAAAATCTCTAAATTGTGATCATTTAGTCCTGGTTGGTGTTACAAAACCCGGATTAAAGTCTCTGAGGGTGCGGTTGATAACACCAATCGGGACGGGTCCCTCACGAGTTACTACAAAAGGATTGCATCCCCTACTTAGTTAGATGTATAGTGTAGGTGAGATGGTAAAAAAGTTACATGCGAGACTTGAGGGTTGTGGGTTTGAATCTCATGCGTCGCGCACGCGTATATTTCGCGTGAAAAATCATGTAACTTTTGACTTTTGAGATCTATCAGGAATTTAGAATATTTTTTTAATCAACTCCGGATTAAAAGTCCCGAACGATTATAGTCCGGTTAGGTAACCGATATATATAAGTTTCCCGAAATAACGCTCGTTTCTCGTGCTCTGATCCTTTTTTTATAAATGTAAACCATTCGTAGCCCACATCATATTCTAGCTCTAGCTACACATCCACTACCTCGCCAATTCGCCATGGCTGATGCACCCCAATTCGAGAAGAAAGAACACAGCGGCGGCTCCGAGGGAGAAGCACGAGATGGCCTCACCCAGACGCCCACCACCCTCCCTATGAGAGAAGGGTGGTTCCTGCCGCTCTTCCGCCTGCAGGGCTGCTGGCTGACACCGCAGCGAGTCGAGAGCGTGAAGCTGGTGCAAGCCCAGTTCAACCCCCGCCCGGACGACGTCCTCCTCGTCACGTACCCCAAGTGCGGCACCACCTGGCTCAAGGCCCTCGCCTTCACCGTCGCCAACCGCTCCCGCCACCCCGTCGCCGGCGGCCACCACCCGCTGCTCAGCCACAACCCCCACGACCTCGTGCCGTTCCTCGAGCTCCCCGACCGGACCCTCTACCTGGTAGCGGAGCTCGAGGCGCTCCCCTCTCCGAGGCTGCTGTGCACGCACGTCCCGCGGGCGCTGCTGCCCCCAGGCACGCTGCCTCTCGGCTGCCGACGACTCGTGTACCTGTGCCGGGACCCAAAGGACGTGCTCGTGTCCACGTGGCACCACGCGCAAAACGCGCGGCTCATAGAGTTCGACAAGGCCTTTGAGTTGTTCTGCGAGGGGGTTTCCGTGTTCGGGCCTATCTGGGAGCACTGCCTAGGGTACTGGGATCTAAGCGTGAGAGAGCCCAACAATGTTCTCTTCCTCAAGTACGACGAGATGATGGCTCAACCTGCGAAGCACGTCAGGATGCTCGCCGAGTTCCTCGGCGTTCCCTTCACCGTCGAGGAGGAGAGCGGCGGGGTCGTGGAGGAGGTGGTGAGGCTGTGCAGCTTCCAGAACCTCAGGGACCTGCCGGTGAACTCCGATGGGGTGGTGGCTGGTCGGATCGGTGCCATGCCGACCAAGAACTCCATGTTTTTCAGGAAGGGAAAGGTAGGGGATTGGGAGAACTACCTCACTGAGGAGATGGCTCGCAAGCTGGATTGCATCATTGAGGAGAAACTCAGAGGATCCGGCCTAACCTTTTCACAATCTGTTTGTCATAGTACTTAATTACCTTGTTGTTTGGGGTGCATTAAGATTTGGTTGGGACTGGTTTTAATTTGTAAGAGTTTGATTTATAGGGAAAGGACTGCTAGCGTACGTTTTCCAAAGAATAAATAGCTTATTTCAGTGCTCAAAAATTGTGTCCAATAATGCTCATGCTCGTGCCACAATGTCGGACATACTATAATGGCATCGTGGATCAAGTGAAAAAAGAACCAATTCACCTCATTCCAATCCAAAAT
>NC_028455.1:32774577-32809255 GCF_000263155.2 Setaria italica | reverse complement strand
CCCCCCCCCCCCCCCCCCCCCCCCCCCCCGGCCTGGGACCGGGACCCTGGAGAGCTTACCTCTGTCTACTCCACTCTTGGTTGTCTGGGAACACAGCACCAATCAGCAGGCACAAAATGGTCCCGTAAAACCTCATAGTTGGCTCAGCTGCCACAGCAGGCTTTGCCAGGATGGTGTGCGCACAGCACCATTGGTAGTTATTGGTCTTGAGATGAAAGTACCAGCATTTCGTTCTTTTCCTTGAAGACCCAATGCTGTGCTGAAAGGGCAGTCTTCCCGCGCTCCAGGTGTCCGGCTTCCTGACAGACATAGGTCCAGTGATCAATGTAGCCTAATCTGGTAGGATTCTCAGAACACAACAGTCTGCAGGTGGATAAACATCATTATATTGGATAACACAATCCAAGCGGATGCTAAAATATTTAGTAAACTCATGATGACCAGATTAAATACAATTACAAGAAAGTATTACCTTTATGTTGGAATGATCTCTTCAGTCATTCATCAACACACAACAACCGGTGCATCATAAATAGGAATGAACCTTTCAATCTCTCATGTTCTCTTACTTAATACTGAAAATGTCAGTACATCTGGCTTCATTCCCTTATCCAACATTTCTTGTAAAAGATCTTCGCCTTAGCTGTTTCTCCCTGGCTGCAGTATCCATTTATAAGAGCTGTGTATGCATAAACATCAGGAGCAAGTCCTTTTGTTAACATCTCATCGAACAATCCCCGAGCTTCATCTAGATATGCTGCTTTGCACTGCCCGCCAATTAATACTGTGTAATAGACTACATCAGGTTCAATTTCATTGTTTTTCATATTGCTCAGCCACGTCTTATGCTTTGCTCTAAGAAGAATACTCCTTGTCCTTAGCAATGTCCTGCCACCTTCGGTACAGAATCTCCTTTAGGTGGACATCCAATAGCACAGTGTATGCAACTACATCAGGCTTGATTCCAAAATTTATCATTTGATCAAAGAAATCACATGCTTCTTTCAACCGGCCAACCTTGCAATAACCATTCATCAGTGCAGTGTATGCAATGACATCAGAAAGTCCTCGCTCAACCATATCATCGAACCATAAGCGAGCACTGTGCATATCTCCCGTCTGACAATAAGCTGATATAAGTTTGCTGTAGGAAATTACATGAGGAACAACATTCTTTTCCAGCATCATGCTACATAAACTTGAAGCCCCTTCTACTTTTCCATCTCTACAAAGGCCGCTTATCAATTTGAAACATGAAAACGGATCCACCATATTTCCTTGTTTAGCAACCCTAAGGAAAAGCATGTAAGCATGGTCAGTCCAGCCTGAACGCAAATACCCACAAACCATAGAACTGTACATCACTTCAATATTATCTATCCTTTTTCTTCTACTATATTAAATAACACCTCTGCTTCGCTCAGGTTGCCTCCTCTACAAAAACCAGCAATAACTACACCATAGGTGAGTGAATTAGGCTCCAACCCTTGGTCCATCATGTGCTCTAGAAGATCAAATACCTTCATAACAAGACCATTCCTGCTATATCCACTGGCCAATATGTTATATGTAACTACATCTGGTTTTATATTTGCCTTCAACATCTGCTCAAATGCTTGCCAAGCATTTTCTGTTTCTCCTTTGAGACAGTAACCATTGATCAGGCATGTATAGTGTATTTTGTCTGGTGCCAAACCTTCAGCCATCATTTCATTCAGTAGCTGAACTGCTGCGTTCAAGTTCCCAAGCTTCCAATAAGCATCCATACCAATGTTATAAAGCACGCCATCAAAATGGAGTCCTAAACCTCTAAATTTCTGGAAGTACACAGTAACTTCAGATGTCATGCCTAATTTCCTGAGGCACTGTAGAAGATAGCCAACAATGTGACAATTTATCTCAATGCCATGGGATACCATAGCTTCAACATGATGCCACGCCTTTTCTAGGTTACCCATTTTGCAATAACTACGAATGAGATAGCTATAACCATATTGATCAGGGGCAAATCCATGTTTGGTCTTGTTCTCCAAGACTTTTTCAGCCTTCTCCAGTTTCATTTCTTTGCATAGTCCATCAATTACCATGTTATAAGCCATGGCCTCAATTGGAACCCTCTCCTGGGTGATTTCTTGTAGAACAGTATATCTGCTTATCATGTTATAAGCAAGGTCATACTTTCCACAATCACAAAGACCAATTATAAATGACGAGTATCCGTGTACATCTGGTTTCACTACCATTTCAATCATCCCAACCCACACTTGGAATGCTTCATTAGCCTTATTTGCTTGGAAAAGCGACCTGGTGACTATGTTTAATGAATGAGCATCCAGCGTCAACTGAAAGCACTTCATTTGATCATAAGTGGTGACAACCATATCCGATTCACCGCTCTGAGATACAAATTTGAGCAGAAAGTTGCAAGCCCAAATTGTTGGGACAAATCCAAGTCTGCAAAGGTGACAAAACTTCTCTATTGTTGCTTGTGCATCGTGGCATGTGCTGTATGCCTTGATTAAGCAATTGACTGCAAATGAGAGTACGTGAGAAGTGACACATGTTTTTCTGAGGTGATCAATGAGTGTCAAGATTTCAGGACTGCCACTATCAGTTGCCGAGATAACCTCACAGAAAAAGGATACCAGCATCTTCCCCTGGAATGAATGGGATAAAATTTGTATCATCTCTGAGTAGGTTGAGAAGTCATGGTGAAACCCAAGGCTATGTGTATCTTTAAAGTAGGCAAATGCAACAGCAGGCTTCCTCCTTAGGCAACGGAGCGTCTGCACAACACTTTCAGAGCTTAGAGAATGGTGTCGTTTCCGGATAGGTTCATTATCAGGATCACAATTCAGCTTTTCATCACCGCTCAAGTCCTCTAACTGAACTGAAGAGGCGGATACAGAGAACTGGCAAGAAGAAACTTCCCAGGAGCTGTGCCTGAACCATTCAGCAGTGCATTTGGGACGGTGCCACAGGAGCATTGAAGATATGAATCTTTCAGCTCTTCCTATCATGAACCATGATTGATAAAAGAAATATTCCTGCATCGAAAAAGAAATAGACAAAATCTATCAAAAACTTTTAGATGGTTCCCATTACTGAACAGGCAAACATAACATTTTAACTTCAATGCTGATTGCAGATAATTGCTAAACCCAAGAGATGATTGGAAAAGAGACAATTTCTTGTGAATTTCTGTATCTCTATACAATAATGCTACAGTAAATCTGCTAAAACAGTTTAAACCACCAATCACAGGTAAGTATGCAAGCGGGACGACCTGTGCCACTCTGGCTGCAGTTCTTTCATGCGGGTCTTGCAGCACCCACCAGCTACAAATGTCCGCTAGGATTGCCGGTTGAACCTGCCAAGCCCAGCAGAGCCCACAAGCAGTCATCACTCATCAACCACAAGACAAATAGAAGGGAATTTCAAAACAACAACCACATTTGGACAAAGCCAAATCACACTCCAAACTGGTAAGCTCTTGCTGACAGGTTTGACAAGTCAGTAAAATCATTCCTTTTTATCAGAACTGGAATCGGATAAACTTTACAAGGGGAATCGTATCACGGTTCCAACTGCAAATTCGTGCAAGAGCTCCTGCTCACAGGTTTGCCAAGTCAGAAATTCATTCTTTCTATCAGAACTGGAATCGAATAAACTCAAGTTCAAATTACAAGGAGAATCAAATCGCTGTTTCAACCGCAAACTGGCACATCTAGCAGGCAAACAAATTTAATCCTACAACCATTCCGGCAAGGTAGTGTAGGGAACTAGGGATCGTTCTCTTACCAAAGAAGAAGAAATCAGCCCTCGACGAATTGATGAGCACTGCACGCCGGTGACGACGATGAGGTGTGCGGCCGCACTTCCAGAGTGCTGCGGCGGTGATGCAGGCAAGAGGTATTCGGCGCCTCGATTACTCGCAGCCACAGCAAAGAAGAAGCTCCCCGAGAACAGAACGAGTCGTCCAACTCCCAAGTGTGCTAGGACTACGTACAAGCGAAAGGAAGGAAGGAGGCAATCGTCTAGACCGAGGCTGGAGCGGCGCTGTGGCGTCGGCGGCGGACAGGCGGAGAGGACCAACGGGCGGGAGTGAAGGGCCGGCGGCGCTACGCTCGGCCGTGTGCGTGATGTCCGCGCCCTGGGGGCCGCGGGGGGACATGGGCATGGCCGGCCCACCTTTTTTTGGGCTTTGCGGGGGCGAGCTGATGCTGCTGGTCCACTTCAAAGCCCAAAGGAAAAGGAGCTATCTCTCTTCAGCGGCCCATCGGACCACGCATAGGAAGGCTTGTCTGCTGGTGGATTTCGTGATGCATTCGCTGCCGGGAATTAAGAAATGACCTCGCGATCCACGCGTGCATTTGATTATATATATATAGTCGAAAAAAGAAAGAAAAAAAAAAGTCTTGATTGATTCTTGCCGGCCACTACACCAGGCTGGCGCTCAATAATGGAACCGGGTTTGTCTTCGACCACCGCTCTTTTCCCGTCCAACAACAACACTAAGCTCTCCAACCCTCTCTCTTCCTGCCATGGCTCAAGCTCAGACTGAGACCAACCATGGCGGCCCAAAGGAGGAAGAGAGCCTCACATCCAGGCTTCCGACCAGAGAAGGATGGTGGAAACCGTTCTTCCTCTTCCAAGGCTTCTGGTTCACGCCCCAAATGGTCAGGAGCACCGTGCTCGTGCAAGCCCAGTTCCGGCCACGCGCCGACGACATCATCCTCGCCACATACCCAAAGTGCGGCACCACCTGGCTCAAGGCCCTCGCGTTCACAGTTGCCCACCGCTCCCAGCACCCGGTCGCTAGCCATGGCCACCCCGTGCTCACCAGCCACCCTCAGGATCTCGTGCCATTCCTGGAGCTGCCTCACCGGGAGCTCCACCCTATCGAAGAGCTTGAGGCGCTCCCGTCCCCGAGACTCCTCAGCACGCACCTCCCGTGCACATCGCTACCCTCAGGCGCATCAACCCTTGGTTGCCGGATCGTGTACCTGTGCCGGGAGCCCAAGGACGTCCTTGTGTCCATGTGGCACTACACGAACAAGGTGCGCAAGGATTTCCACATAGATTTGGGTAAGGCTTTCGAGTTCTTTTGCGAAGGGGTCTCTCTCGGTGGGCCTTTCTGGGAGCATTGCCTTGGGTATTGGAAGTGGAGCATGGAAGAGCCGGGAAGAGTTCTTTTCTTGAAGTACGATGAGATGATGGCTAACCCTGCTGAGCATGTGAAGATGCTCGCTGAGTTTCTTGGTGTTCCATTCACTGAGGAGGAGGAGAGTGCTGGAGTGGTGGAGGAGGTGGTGAGGCTGTGCAGCTTCGAGAACCTCAAGAGCCTGCCGGTAAACTCCACGGGAGTGTCTGATCGGGTTGGCGGGCTGCCGATGGAGAACGCTTCGTTTTTCAGGTCTGGGAAGGTTGGGGATTGGAAGAACCACTTGACGGAAGAGATGGCGAGGAAGCTGGACTGCATCGTTGAGGAGAAACTGAAAGGATCTGGGCTCTCCTTTTGACATGGTGGGAATCGTGCGTCGCCGGTGAATGCCTGCTGCATGTGCATTTGATTTTCCGAACACATATGTACCTACATTCCAGGTTGCTTTGCGTCCGAGCCAGACTACGTGTATGCTTGTGCACTTACGGTAAGAGTGTGCCTTGATTTCCTTTAATAAGATATCAACAAGAACTCCGTGTGCGTCGATTATAATTTCATAAGAAAGTATTGCGTGCTTCCTTCCGTAATTGAGTGCTCGTGCAATTGCGTTGAATCTATCTTTGCTGCTTACGCGCTGGGCTCGTATCCACAACATCCATCCATCCTGAGTTATCAACAATCTGACTGGAAGGAATCACTGGATTGTACACTTTCGTGTTAGTGTTACGCTAATGCCCAAAGTTCTGGAAGCGGGCACTGGGCCAAACAGAACCAGAATGCACGCGAGTATTGTGGGCTTCAGAGGCGACGGGCCGACTGAAGTAGGCCTTGCTATGGATGGGTCCACTTGATCGAGATGTTTTTCGCCGCGGCCTACTACCGGCCCAAGCCAGGTTCCTCCTAGGCCCGTCCTCTGTGTGTAGATGGATGATGCCTCGCCACGCCAATACGCCATGCTCACTTCACTTGCCGCTCAGCTTGAATGCGATCTCGTAACCACCGTATCGTCGTGACCGACATTTGCTGCCGGCAATTCGTGCACTTGGAAAAGAGCTCGTGTTCTACGCGTGCAATTCTATATAGTCACACGAAGGCTGGTGCTACTGAGCCGTCATCTGGTAGGAGTACATATATCAGTAGCCATCGTACATCGAGATTCCATGATCAGTTATGTTTTAGCTAGCGTGCTCAGCCCGGGTTGCTCGTGCAGCAAGCACCTCGAGCTGTCTCACCATGACCTTCACCACAACATGGAGGAACATCCCTGTTAGCAATTTTCCATTGAAAATTTTATATCCGATTAAATTTTTTTGAAAAAAATTTGAATTGTTGGCCTTTCCCCTTAACAATGAAAAAAATAAATTCATGGTTCCACCCCGGTGACATCTCGTTGGCCGCCACAAGCAATGTCTCTAGCGAGTGCAACACCATCCTTAATGATGACCCCTTCATATATGGAGGAACAGGTTGGGCTGCCGACATCATGATTGTACCATGATGACACCTACAAAACACAATGCACAACAACTCCCGCCACACATCATGATTTTGCATTTGGAAAATCCAAATCATAAGAAAAAAATGATTTTGCATTTGGTCATGAGTAGCATCCAGCGGACCTAGGTTCAACTTTCCCTACTAATTTCGGTAAGTATACAGAAATGGAATATACACTACTATGATGTTTTTCACTTATGCCTCACAGATAAAGATATTATAATGGCACAACTTCCATATATAATAGTTCTAAAAGGTTTCTAGACATTTTATAAATTTTAATAGAGATAGAACTTGCCTTATTTTTAAATATGAAAACTGACAAATTAAAATATTTTGCGAACTACCCGTGGATGTTCTAAAACTGTTTCACTACTACAAAACATAGATATTGTAACACACTCCTGTAACATGTTCATGGATGTGTTACAAAGAAGTTTAATAGTAACACAAGGCTAAGTGTTACAAATGAGGGCAGTAACACATACCGCTTGTTTTGAAAAATGTGTTACAGACAACAGTTATAGTAACACAAAATTGATGTTACAGTGAAAATGTTAAAAAAGGTAGTATGTTGTAACACATAATCAGAACACTTGAAATGCGTTACAAATACATATTCTATAGTAACACAAAGTAATATTACAACGAAAGTGTTACAAAAGAAATATATAATGTCAATGTTTCATCCATATATAAAGGTCTGTTACCATTTCCTATTATCACACGGGTAAATACATAGAAGAGCCTTTTTAATCAATAATGAAAATTTAAGCAATAGAGGAAAAATATTACATACTCTCAATTAGATAATATAGGGTGTGGGGATAAAATCTATCACCAATAAATTGGTCATTATCAGTGGATATTGATGAGATATGTGATATTTGAAAAAAAACTAGACCTATAATTAATCTTGAGGGTACTAGTGCAATAGTGCATGTAAATAGTCTTACTCTGGTTAGAAAGGTTAGTTCCGTTCTTGCTTTGTGGCCTTTTAATTTTTTTCCTTTGGAATTAGTAATTGATGACTAGGATTGGTAATTAAATTGACCGCGAATTGCTTGATCAGATTAGCTGCTCGCAGAATAGAATTAGTAAAGCTATCACACACATGCAGCACGAGACAGTACACGATGCTAGCTGAATGCTGCAGCGCCGCAATAATGCCGAATCCTTTATCGCCTCAATGGTACCGGTCGACTGGCCAAGGACGGCATGTTTTAATTTTTTTGATCACCGATTGAAGAAAGGGCGGCAAAGTAAAAGTGCGAGATTACAAAATTATCCATTCCAAAGGCCCACAACCTGGTCAAACAGAAACCGCTTAGGCTCTGGCGCTCCTCCGAGCCGTCCGCGAAGGGAGATCGCGATTTGCCATACTCCCCACGCCCTCGCCGCCGCCGTTGCACCTCTCGCCAACAGGATCCTCGGCAAAGCCCCGGCTCCCGGCCTCCTGCACTGGCAGGACAGCCACCAGAACTGGGCCAACAACTACGGGAGTACCCTTCTCATCTCACTACTCTTTTTTTTTTGCACGTTGCCTTGTTCTTGTTTAATACCTACAAGGTTACGATTCTCAGTTCGGGAGTGCTCTTATATTCTATTATCTTGTTGTTGCAATTGGGATTTGTTGATCACCAGAGGTGGCCCTTGATAGGGCATGCCTATATAAAAAAATTAACAGCCACGACTGCGTCGTAGTCGAGATAAGAACAACGAATAGTCCTACAAGATAAGAACGTAAGGCGTGAAGATGAATAGCCATGTGCACGCATATAAAAATAAAGAATAAAATATGAGAATACGGTGAATGAAAGCCCACGGCCACCGACAAGATTATATTGTTGAATATTATTCTTTAAATCCACAGAGAAGTCATATTTTGAGTGAAACTGCAAGTCATCGGTCAAAATCTTTGATAAAAAAATTCTTCTGATACATTCATTTCGAATACATTAAAATGATGCGAGTATCTTTGTCTCAAAAAGTATCTTACAGTAGTAAAGTATTGGTACATTTCAAAAATATATATTGCAATAAAAATAGTAATGATAATCGGTACCACAATCATTCATGCATGATTGATGCCGGCAATCAGTCCTGGTGCTTGTAATAATGAAATTGGATTAGTTGGCCTATCTTCTACTACTATATCAATGTCCTATATATAATCACTTGGAGCTAAGCTCTCCGAGACTCCCACCGTCCCCCTCTTCATGCCATGGCTCAAGCCAAAATTGAGACCAGCCATGGCGGTCCAGAGGAGGGAGAGAGCCTCACATCCAGGCTTCCGACCAGAGAAGGATGGTGGAAACCGTTCTTCCTCTTCCAAGGCTTCTGGCTCACGCCCGAAGTGATCAGGAGCACCGTGCTCATGCAAGCCCAGTTCCGGCCACGCGCCGACGACATCTTCCTCGCCACATACCCAAAGTGCGGCACCACCTGGCTGAAGGCCCTCGCGTTCACAGTTGCCAACCGCTCCCGGCACCCGGTCGCTAGCCATGCCCACCCCGTGCTCACCAGCAACCCTCAGGATCTCGTGCCATTCCTGGTGCTCCGCCCTATCAAAGAGCTTGAGGCGCTCCCGTCCCCGAGACTCCTTAGCACGCACCTCTCGTGCACATCGCTACCCTCAGGCGCATCAACCCTTGGTTGCCGGATCGTGTACCTGTGCCGGGAGCCCAAGGACGTCCTTGTGTCCACGTGGCACTTTTTCACGAACAAGGTGCACAAGGATTTCCACATAGATTTGGGTAAGGCTTTCGAGTTCTTTTGCGAAGGGTTCTCTATCGGTGGGCCTTTCTGGGAGCATTGCCTTGGGTATTGGAAGCAAAGCATGGAAGAGCCGGGAAGAGTTCTTTTCTTGAAGTACGATGAGATGATGGCTAACCCTGCTGAGCATGTGAAGATACTCGCTGAGTTTCTTGGTGTTCCATTCACTGAGAAGGAGGAGAGTGCTGGAGTGGTGGAGGAGGTGGTGAGGCTGTGCAGCTTCGAGAACCTCAAGAGCCTGCCGGTAAACTCCACGGGAGTGTCTGATCGGGTTGGCGGGCTGCCGACAGAGAACTCTTCGTTTTTCAGGTCTGGGAAGGTTGGGGATTGGAAGAACCACTTGACGGAAGAGATGGCGAGTAAGTTGGACTGCATCGTTGAGGAGAAACTGAAAGGATCTGGGCTCTCCTTTTGACATGGTGTATGTGTAGTCATTATGCTTCGACGGTGGTGACTGCTCCATGGGCATTTGAAATGTTAGGAGTTGTGGGGGAAGAAAATAATAACTCCTGGCAACTCCCACTTTCCAAACACATGCACTACCACACTCCTGGTTCCTTTTGTGTCCGTGTGTATGCTTGTGCACTTGTGCTGTCGGGTGTATTTCTTGATGCTTTGTGATTCCTTTGAGATATCAGCGACAACTATCTGCATGCTGATTAATTTTCATCTACAAGTTTCTCCGTCTGGATCACCTGCCGGGCCAGAATGCACGCGAGTATTGTGGGCTTTAGAAGCGACGGGCCGACTGCATTAGGCCTTTCTGTGCAATGGGCCCATGGCGCTAGAACATACAAATTTAGCCGTATAATCTATATCTATACCTCTAATATTAAAGTGCGTCAAGTCTCAACTCTTTACTAATCAATCTGCAACCCTGAGTTAAACAGTTCATCCTTCCTTCCGACCGTTAGGTAGTTTTGCAAAATAATCCCTCAACTCTTTATTAATCAACACGCTACCCTGAGTTACACGGTCTGTCCTTTTTTTCCTTGCTCGCGCTACAGCCTAGCGCCCTTCCTCCCTCGATTTCTCCGTCCGTGGCTCTCCCCAATCCACTGCGAACCTGTAGTGGGGTGCTGCCGGACCAGGGCCTCTACCGGCCATCTGCACGAGGTCCGAGCCACGTCCAGGTCATTGGCGTTCTCGTTGGCGTGGGCCACTGCTCATCTTGCACGCGGCTGAAGCCGGAGCTGCGCCCTAAGGCCCCTCATGCTCTGCCTCTCCACACTACCTCCACACGCGCTACAGCTCTAGATTAACAAGGAGTTGAGGACTACCCGTCATTGTCCCATGTTCGCAGGAGGTAGGATACGCCATTGCCATGCTAGAGGTTGATATTGGGCTCTCTCACAGGACAGCCGCATCAGCGTGTGCTTGCCGTGTGTGCACGTCAATCTGTCGTAGCACCTGCACGAGTGAAATTGGAGTAGCAGCAGCTTGCTTGCTTGTGGATTGGAGTGCTACGTGCTTCAAGTTGGACTGAGTGGAGCGACGGTGAGGCAATGGACGATGGCATTGAGCTCGCCGTGAGGGCATGGCTGCCCACACACATCCTCATCGGCCAAGCCACTGTTGGGGGATGAGGGTGACGAGGCCGCACCGTGCCGTCAAGGATGAGCTCCGATCGTGCCAATGGTGATGTAGATGAGCACCATGAATTGTGCCTGCAATGACAATGTGCTGGTGTGCGTTCCTGCTGGAGCCTAAAGTCGGTGGCTCTGCAGTGGATAGAGGGAAGCTCAAGGAGGTGGCGGCGGACAAAGCTCAAGAAGACAACGGACCAAGGTGGGGTCGAGGGGAGGAGGGGGGCAGCAGGTGGTGCCCGGCGACGCACTCGGGAGACGCTGCGAAGACACTAAAGAGGCTCCTTGACTTGAGGCCTGAGCTAGGGTGGCTGTGTGGATCGCCGCAGCAGAGTTGGGAAGGAGTACAGATGAGATAGAAATGGGGGAGTGGATTAAGTGGCTCCATCCATGATGACTGAGCGGATAAGTCTAAGTGGACGCGTCGGCGACTCAACGCAACGTGTCCTTTGTTTCTCATGCATCACCGGTGGGCCTGCCAACAGTGTCGAGTTGTGGCAATGTTGCAAGCCAGCTAGAGCAGTCCGTCTGTCAGGTGTAAGGTTCATGCAAGACATGCTCGACACTGCGCATGGGCCACGCATGGTCCTTGCATGCATCAGTAGAAGTTCGTTTTCGCAGAGTTGACTAGATACGCTCAAGAGCAAAGGTTGTTTGATTCATTTTATTCCGAAAGAGACTAATTTGGTACATTTTGTTTGCTCAGTTTATAAAACATCACGATTCATAAAGAGCTGTGGTAGACTTGAGAGAGGGAGAGAGAGGTGGCCGGTACAGTGAAGAACTTCTAAGGCTAATCCCAGTGGGAGTTTCATAGAGGTTTCATGCACATTAAATACGGTGACACATCAGCATATGTGATGACATGGCATGGTAGTTATGAAGTGAGAGAGGGAAGGAGTTTCATCATGATGAAACTGTGTATACACTGTTTCCAAGACTATGAAATCTATTGAAACTTGCATTGGGGGCTATAGAGTTTCATTTCATCTAACCATATCCAATCACATGCCTCACAATTAAATGTCATGGGCATCCTATGAAATCGTGAAATGAAACTGTGCAGTGGGACTTCCTGTTTCATTCATGAGAATACACCTCATGGGATGATGTGGCATCCTTGGAAACAGTGCAATGAAACCTTGCACTGGGACTAGCCTAAATGAAATTAAAGATGTATCAATACGCAGATTACCTTATGTGTTGGTTCGACACAATCACTCGGTAAAGACTAAGGTTGGGAGGTGTGATTCTTATAATATGTCTTTATGCTTTTCAAGCAAGTAGAAAGGATTAAATAAAATATATAAAAGTGTAAAATATAGGATAATAAATTATTGGAGTCGGAACCAAATTTAAGTTTTTTAAGACAAGTAATGTTATTTATTTAGTTTTAACCGTGGTCCGTGGCAACACACGAGTATTGTGCTAGTATATATAACTTTTGAAAGTTTATTTTTTTTATTGAACTTCCATTATTTAAGATTAATCTCATCATTAGATGCTCTTCGTCTTCATCAGCCCTATCATGTTGGAGCTGCCGCCGCCTCCTCTGCTCGGTTGCTACTTGCGGGCACCGGCCTCGCTCGCTAGGGACCCCTGCGCCTACCCAACACTGTTCCAGCCAACGCTGCTGGCTTGTCCGCCTGCCACCGCGCCATTCTCGTGGGCGCTGCCGCTATCCCCTGTGTGTCACCCTGCTTGCCTGCCCAGCCGTCGCGCACGTCCCCCGCGTGCACCGTCACCCACGCACATGCAGGGTCGGCTAAGGGCTTTGGGTAAGCAAGAAGATGGGATATCAAAATTAAGGTATATAGTACGAATAATAAAAATTATGTATAGTTCATAAAATATAATAATAGTGTAACAAAAAATTTAAAAACAATAACTATTATGATTACCTCAAATAAAAATTTAATGCTTCGGTGCTTTGTAAAAAATCATCTTTGGGCATTTTTTGATGCAAAATCTTCAAGAACAGTATCAAGATTAATGTCGTCCAAAACATCCTTCTCGATGTTGCACATAGCTAAGCCGTTCAATCTTTCTTGTAACATAGTTGATCTCAAACAATTTTTCAATTATTTCAATTTGAAGAAACTCCTTTCGGTTGATACTACTGTCACTGGAATTGTTAAGAGAATTCGATATGCAATGGAGACATTAGGGTAGCAATCTACAGTTTAACAAACTGAAGAATCTCAGTTGCTGACATCAATTCTTCTAGCAAAGATACTTGCAACACTTTTAATTCAAAGAAAAAAATCATCCAACTCAACATCAGACTTGTTGTCATGAGAAAAAGATTTTGCAAAAGTAGTACAACACTTTCGTTGATCATTATCATCCAAGGACTTCAGCCAGAGCGCATCGATGGGCAGGCAGGGTTGCGGCGGTAGGAAATGATCAAATGAAACGTCGCTTGCAGCCTGCCCTCCGCTCAATGGATCAGGTTACGTAGAATAGGACTGGAATGGAGAGTTACCTATGGCATAGGCTGTTTTGTGATCGGCCTTCAAATACTTACTATGCTAAATAAAAAATTATATGTACTAATTACCTATATGGTTGCGCACATGCCAACACCCTATGCATTGCTGGCTAGCTAATGTGGTTCAAGGATATGCAAAAGATATATTTTTGAAATGTTGAATTTTATTTGGAAAAATATTGAATGTCAAAATGTTGAAGTAGGCAGTGAAATAAATTGAATTTAGTAGTTTTCATAAAATATTGATCTATATTTAGAAAATGTTGAATCTATTATTTTTCTATTGGTCTAAATTTTAGAAAATGTTGAACCTATTTTGTTGGATAATCGATGCAAACTTTTAATTGGATCTAATGATTAAAGTCATGAAGCTTAACCACCTTTTACAAATTATATAGGAGACTCCACTTTAGCTACTTATAAAGAAAAAAGAATAAAAATGGTCGTTTCGAAGAAGAAAAAGAAGAGAGAAAAACATTGCTAGAACCTCAAAAAGGAGAAAAGGTATTATTAGCAGAGTGGAAGAGAAGTGGCTGGGCAACTCGCTCCTGGGCCTTCGTTGCCAAGGAACCAAATTAGAAATCTAAGGAAGATAAGGGGATAAAAAAATCAACGAGGCATGAAAGAGTAGTAAGAATGGAAACAAAACATAAGCTAACATTTTCGTCCACACGAACAACTGCATCCCTAGCTCAATCCTCCTTTCTTCCTTCCTGATCATCTTGCCATCGTGGAGGTCGTTCTGTTTTGCACGGCGACATGACATCGGTCATCGGCAGATCGATGTGTCAACAAACAGCTCGAGTATTGTGGGCTTTAGAAGCGACGCGAGTATTGTGGCTTTGAAGCGACGGGCCGACTGCAGTAGGCCTTTCTGTGCAATGGACCCATGGCGCCAGCCCATACAAATCTAGTTGCTTATAAAGGGGAAAAAGGAATAAAAATAGTTGTTTCGAAAAAGGGAATGACTACGTAACATTCGGCTGTTTTTCTTTTTGTTGTGTCAATCCATTTCTTTCACCATCCCGAACGTGCCACGTGACAATGATTAGGGGCCAGGAAACGATTGATGCGGATAGGAAAAAAAGTCAAAATATGATGTGAGCGTCATAAGAAAAAATCGATTGAAACAAGAAGATGCAACAATAAAAAAAACCAGAAGACAACTTGTACAAGTGCAAACCAGCTAAGTGCACTAATTTGTGTAAAAAAAATAGAAAAGAAGAATTTTCTTTTATGAATCACAGCACGACACATGTGCTCCACGTACACATACGCAGATTCAACGTATAAATACACACATACAAATCCTATCTCTAAGAGCAAATCTGAAAAACACTAACCGATATATCTCGATATTGATAAAATCACCGTAGTTATCTTACTCTCCACAAACATATGGTCTAGCTAGGACTTGAATCCGGATGGGTAACTTCCACCGAGTAAACTGCCAATCAACCAGCAGAATCAAGCCATGTATCATTTGCTAGTTGATAAAAATTGAGTGAGAGAAAATCAATAAATTTTCTAATGAAGACCACAAGAAAATGTGACAGAAAAAATAGAATGACATCAACCAAATCTCTATTCGCTTCAGCTTATCAGCCGGCTTATCAGCCACCGAACAATATTTTTCTCTCATAACAAATCAGCCATTTCAGCTTTTCAGCCGGCTTATAAGTCCAGCCGAACGTGCCGTTAAGACAACAGACATGGTAAACAAAAAACAAAAAGGACGGCCACCTAAGGTTTGGCCGGTCTTGCCACTGCATTTCACACACAATTAAATTGAAAGACCATTCATACATACAGTTAAATAGAAAAAATCAAACATACATTGAACATAAAAAATATAAATTCTTTAACTATTTGTCTGGATTAAAGATATTTACACAAAATAAAAAAATAAATATTTTACCCGTCAAGGAAACATGCACTACCGGACACAGTAACTTTGCCGAGTGCCTGGGGCACTCGGCGAAGGGCCAATTACACTCGGCAAAGGGTTTGCCGAGTGTAACACTCGGCGAAGTTTACTCGGCAAAGTTTCCTACGGCAAACAGTGAGTTTGCCGAGTGTCGATCATCGGGCACTCGGCAAACGCTTTGCCGAGTGCCACAATACACTCGGCAAAGTATAACACTCGGCAAAAAGATGCTAACGGTCAGCGACGGTAACGGCTCCTTTGCCGAGTGTCAGACGGCAGACACTCGGCGAACCTGTAATCTTTGCCGAGTGTTTTTTTCACATTGCACTCGGCGAACCTACAATCTTTGCCGAGTGTTTGTCAGATTGCACTCGGCGAACCTACAATCTTTGCCGAGTGTTTTTCACATTGCACTCGGCGAACCTATACCCTTTGCCGAGTGTATTCTATGCGGCACTCGGCAAAGGATGTCCCGCCGGCCAGATTAGTTTAGGCTTTTACCGAGTGTATCCTTGCGGCACTCGGCGAAGTTGCGTGTTTTGCCGAGTGCCCCCCCTTGGCACTCGGCAAAGGGCCCTGCTGCAAAAATTTTTTGGCACCTTTGCCGAGTGCCAAGACAATGGCACTCGGCAAAAACGTCGATACAACAGAAAATGGGCGCTTTGCCGAGTGTTAACACTCGGCAAAGTACCCGAGCACCCCCTACAAAACAAAAATGTTACGTATAAAAGACCCCTCTCAAAAAAACAACCAGAGAAGCACATGCATATAAATTACACCACAGGCATATAAATTGCAGCACAAGCATCACAAGCACACAAATAACATTCACAAGTTCTGGTCAAAACAGGTAATTCACAAGTTTTACCACAGCTAACACCTCTAGTTCACAAGTCACTGAGGAGGATGAGGAGGATGAGGAGGCTGAGGAGTATGTGCAGGTGGCCACTGCCCCCAAGAAGATTCTGCATTGGACGCCGCCGATTGATTCTGCACAAAGTTATAGAGATTGTATTAGTCACTTTTCTAGTGTAAGTCTGTAGTGCATGTAGTTTCTAGTTTAACTCTAGATTGATTGTAAGGTTGAGAGTGACTCACAGGAGTAGCTGCAGGAGGTGGTGGAGGTGGCGGGAATAGGTTCGGTGGCATAGGTGGTGGAGTCTGACCTAAACTGTGAAAGACACTCTGCATGTATTGGAACATCTGCTCCGTCCTCTGCCTTTCTAGCTGCCGATCCGCCTCGATCCTCGCCTCTAGTTCCTCCCGGCGCTTCCGTTCTACCTCCACCTGGGCCTACAATATTTCATCCCAATGTCTTATTGCCAATGCCAAGATATGAACAAAATGAATGAAAAATTAAAGAAACAGGAATAACCTGCAGAGCCTGCATCTGTAACTGTGCAGCGGTAGGCCGTGCCCGTATCGCGGGGCTCGAGTCAGTGCTCCTTGCTCGGATCTGGGAGAGGGTGGGAGTACTGGCAGTGTCGATCACGCTATCTCCAATCCAGTACCTGCCATGCTTCTTCCCTCCTCCCACCCTCATCACAATTTCAGGATCTATATCTTGAGAGCTCGGATCGAACTCTGGCCCATGAACCTCCCTCGCCATTGCTGTGTACTCGGTGACACGGCTGTGGATGCTGGGATGGCTGTAGAAAATGTCCTATGTGGGGAGTAGAAAAAGTGTGGAGGCTAGGGGAGGATTTTTTTTTTGTTCGCCGAGTGCCAAAATTTTACACTCGGCGAAGTACTATGTTTGCCGAGTGTCTAGGTCTAGGCACTCGGCGAATGGACACCTTTGCCGAGTGTCTTGTGCTGCCACTCGGCGACATTCTCTATTTGCCGAGTGTCGGAGGGCGGCACTCGGCGAACCGTGTCTTTGCCGAGTGTCGGAGTCCAACACTCGGCAAAGAACTAACGGCCGCCCCAGTCCGGTGACGGACGGCGCACGTGCGATGCACGCGCCGTTGATTTGCCGAGTGTCGGAATGTTGCCGTGTGTCACTGAGAGGTTTGCCGAGTGTCGGATTTATGGCACTCGGCAAACTACCTCTTTGCCGAGTGTAAATATTTTGCCGAGTGCCGTGTTAAATACACTCGGCAAAAAGGCCGTTTGCCGAGTGCCCGAAGGAATGCACTCGGCAAAATTTTTACACTCGGCGAATTTACTGTTTCCGGTAGTGATGGATGTCGTCATGAAATTTCGCCTGTTAACACCGTCTTGGTGAACAACAATGTTGTAAGAGAAGAGAGAAATGGCACAAGAAAATACATACGTGCTGGGCCCGGAAGACAATGCACAGATCAAAAAAAAACAAGAAAAAAATAAAACATAACAAATACATGAAAAATTAAAACATAACAGATAAAAGAAAATTTGAGCTTCATGGATTCGTCTAAAAAGTAGGCGCACATAAAATTTCTGCCTCCTTTTATCGATCCAGATCAAACTAATCCGTTGATCTTGAACAGCCACCGGATAGTATCTAACTCGTCATCCACGCGCTAACGGCCGTATCCACTGCACTGCAACAAGCCAACAATCGTATTCACGCCGAATTTTTTTAAAATTTTGACCCATTTTAATCTAAAATTTTATAACTAACCCTCCTAATCTATATTTCCAAGAAGTAGTCTTTTTTATCACGCCAAGCTCTATGGCGCGACTAATGCTTGAGTCATGCTACATGTAATAGCGCGATTAAAATACCATGCTAGTGTAAATATAAAATTGATTTCCACGTGGCGCGGATGATTTACACGTGGCGTGGACATGTCCAAGTAATGTGATGCTAGTCACGTCAAACAGCTCGGCGTGACTCACAAGAAGTCACGACATGCATTCCAGCATGACAAGCAACAACAGCCAGGTTGCTGGCTTATTCAAGTGCACAAAATTTCAGTTCATTTAGCCGTATTCGGTTCTCTCTTTTAACTAGCTAATGACCTTTTAAATTCTTCAAACTTGGCAAATATAATATATATAGTGTACATGTTCCATTTTACGTGTTTTCACTCTAAAACATGGTGTAGAAAATGAAAAATCTAGTTTCAAAATAGGCTAAGTGTTATTGATTGTCATGAACTCCAATTCTGACTAAAATTGGTTGGGAAGGAGTTTACCGACACTAAAGATTTTAAGCATGAGCTTACTTCGTGAAAACAAAAGAAGACAAGAAATAAGATTGGCACATACCCTCCGGTTAAGCTGCGTTGGTTGTTGTCATCCATATACAATATGGAGCTAGCGTAGATATAATGTAGGTGGAACATATGAGTTATTGGTGATTTTATTTTGCGGATGGAACATATGAGTTATTGGTGGTTTTATTTTGCAGAGACCCTATGACGATAGCGTCATCATCATGTCATAGTAAATTGTTGCTTTGATATTATTTTGAGTTAATGTTTTTATAGCTGGTGATTCAGAGAAACTAACACGTGTAATTATGAAGATTTCCATAAGGGGTCTTAATATCTTAGTGCCCATGCAAGAATTTAACCTACATCCATAAATAATGGAGGTGGGACCCGCATGTCATTGTGATGGGTACCTGTGCCACGGGTACCCCCAAGGGAGCGACTCCTAATGGCCCACTCTCCGACCTCAGGGATGGATGGGCCACGTGGCACCCCTCCGACCTCCCTCAGCGGACCTCCCTCCGACGCCTCACCCAAAGGACCGATCCCACGTGGCCTCGAGGAGGGGAGCCATCATGACCAGTATGACGCGTTGGGAGCGTGACCCTGGTGCACCTACCCACCGACACGTCCACATCAAGGGTTGGGCGGTACAGTCTCGCCCGCCCCAACACCAACCTAAATCTAGGAAGCGGGCCAAGGGGGTCTTGGTACGAGCACCGGCCAGAGAAGGCTATCCGACCTCTTGGCAGGAGGTCGGGAAGCGCAGCCCCAACTGCATGGGGCGGTCGTTGACTGAGCGGTAGCATGCCAACTCTCGTGCGTGAAGGGGCGCACGTCGCACACCCTTCCCCGCGACAGGGGTTGACGGACGGGACAGCCGCCACGGACACACACAACACAACCATGCACACTTACGAGCACCTTGTTGTAAGCCTCTCACGCACTCGAGCTCAAGGAATCCAATCTGCTGCCTAAACTGTAGCCATGACTTGAGAAAGATAGCCAGAGCTTGGACGATATTTGCTTGATATACACGTATGTGCAGCATGCATCTGAACATGGGGTTGGTTAACGAGCCAGCTCGACTCAACTCGATGCGGCTTGTTGTCTAAACAAGCTAGCTCCATTCGACTCGTTAACAAAATGAGAAAAAATAAGCTAATTTGGCTTGGCTCGGTCCAGCTCAGCCACATCAATTTTGTTTCCCAGTACAAACCAGCAACAACCGTTCAAATACACGTATGATTCACACTAACAAATCACAATTCAAAAAGATCATTCATACCAACTTAATCCACTTCAACTCTTAATTACGATTCACAAGTAATAAATATGATTTCCTTCTGAGTTAAGAACACAAAATAATCCCCAAAAAGATAAAAGAAAAAACCAAACAAACACCGTGAGATGTTTACGGATGACACAAACGACATGCACAGCCGTGGAGCATGGACGGATAACTGAATCAAAGTTTCCATCCCTTGGTTTTGATCTCTACAAGTACGACTAATAACACTTAGCCTATTTAGAAATTGGATTTCCAAATTTCCGCACCATATTTTGGAGTGCAAACTCTTAAAATGGAACTTATGCACTCTATAGAATATACTTGTCGAGTTTAGCGAATTTAGAAAGTCATTAGCTAATTAAAATGGGGGAATGAAATAGGTAAAGTGATATGTCTTTTTATGCACCTAGGAGTGCAGGCAGGCAGCTAGCAGCTTAGAGCTGGTCACGCCATCTGGTTAGTCACAGTAGATGGTTTGGCGAGACTAGCTCGGCACATCAGGCTTTATATTGTATTCGATTTTTGTTTATGCCATCGTGGTATATTGGTTACACTATTACATGTGGTATGACTCGATTATTAGTCGTGTCATAGAGCTTGGTCTGATCAAAAGAACTATTTCTTATAAATATAGATTGAGATGGATTATTTATAAAATTTTAGATTAAAAAGGGTTAAAATAAAAAAAAACCTCTTTCACGCCGGACTCTGAAACAAAACCATCAGCTAGCTGGCCGCCCGTTCGTGCTCGCAAAGCTAATACTACACGCGCGCGCTGGCGCGCGTCCTGGCGCGCGACGCGAGTTGCCAGGCAGCGAGAGGCCCCGTGCTGTTGCTTGGCTGCTGCCCACGTGAGGACCGCGGGGCACTGGTTTTGCTGCTGTCCCCGCACGGACCTCGGGCTGGGTGTTTTTTTTTTCATTTTTTCTATTCAATTAATTTTTTATATTTGTATTTCAAGTAATAAAATTTATGTGCATAAACTGTTTAACAATATTATTGTGAAAGTGTGGTGGACGTTATGCGCATAAGTTGTGTATATCAGGAATGTTGTGTTATAAAATTTATCATGTAAGTTGTTGTTAGGAAAAAATTATACGTATAAATTATGTGTATAAGTTATAAATTTTTAAAAATAAAATTAAAAATTATCATTTAAAAATTTTACGAATTTTACGTAGAAGTTGTACGTATAAATTTGCATGTCATCAAAATTATGCTAAAAATTATCTTATAAAAAAATATTAGTACGAAATTATATGTTAAATTTATATATATAAGTTATCATAATAAAAAATGGAATGTTGCGGGACTTTCAAAAAGAAAGTTTGGGGGAGCGGACAGGGACTGTCGGGAATTGAGGGCTGGAACCCTCCTGACGCGCGTGTTAAAATTCCCCGTTCATGCTCGCTCTTCTTTCTTCTCTCCCTTTCGGTCAGGTAGCCCAGGACTGCTAGGCTTTGTGCAGGCCCAACAGCTTGCTGGCCAGCGTGGCAAGCAGCAGCTTGGCGTGGCCACGTGCAACAACGCATAGAAAAATTCGATTGAAAAAGCAAAACAAATATTACTCGAGTGTTGGTTAAAAATTCCGTTCGAAAAAAGAAGATGAAAAAACATTACTAGATCCTCAAAAAGAAGAAAACATTACTAGCATAGTGAAAGAGAAGTGGCTAGCCGACTCCCTTCCGGGCCTCCGTTGACAGGCAAGAACGGTATGTTTGGATGGAGGGATGGGATAGAGTCATCCCTTTTTTGACGTGTTTGGTTGGTAGTCACAGGGGATGGAACGATCCCAGATAGAAAATATTCTCTGTGGATCCGAGACGAAACGATCCGCCCAAAACGGCCGGACCGATCCATCCCCATCCCGCGCCCGCGTCACGTGCACCTCACGCCTCACTGCTTTGACCCCTCCGCCTCACCCCTCACCTCCCCATCGCACCCCTTCGCACCACACACACCCGCCCGACCCTCCCGTTCCTCCTCGGCGGCGCCGTACCACGCACCAGGCACCTGGTGGCGCCCCTCTACTCGCTGGCCGAGACTGTGCCGGCCCGATGTAGATCCGGCCGCTCGTCAACCTTCGCTCCTCCTCGTCCATCCTCGCCGCACCAACAAGATATGTGCCCCCCCCCCAATAGAGTTTATCCGACCATCCCCGGCACAAGGCTGCTTCCCCACCACCGGCTTCTTCCTCGACGCCAGCTTCTTCCTCACCGCCGGCTTCTTCCCCACCGCCAGCTTCTTCCGCGTCATCTTTGGATCCCAAGGTATGAAACCCTAGCCATGGCTTCTGCATAATTTGTAGCATGTATTGGCATTCTAATTTCCCTGGAAACAATGTATCCTCTATATTGATGAATAGGTATGACACGGTGCCATGTATGTTTTTGTTTGATTGTTGTATTGTAGATGGAACAGAAGATCAAGGTTTTGATTTGTGCTGAGCTCATATGTTTTTGTCAATGATAATAATAGTGATTCAGTCTAGAAAAAGGGAGAGGGGTGTGAGGAGAGAATGCATTGGTTATGGGTGGAAGGATGATACAACTTGTGTAAAAATATGGAAGGACGACACCACCTTAGGAATAGACTAGCTGCTACTAATTTTGATAGTTTCTAAATACAGTGTTGAGCTGCCTGAAGATCTGCTAAATGTTCTGCCTTCCAGACTTTGAGGAGGCACACATATTCTACTATTATGCATACCTAGTTGCCAATCCTCACATTGGTAAGGCCTTCTATAAGCTGCCTTTCAATCACAAGTTGAACCGGGTTGCTTTCTTCATCGCCGACAAGTTTCCTAGGTGTTAAAGAATGAATGATGCACCAGGAGAACTATTGGCTGCGAGCTTTCTTTTGCTTGTACCACTAAAAGTGCACTGGGGTTTTAATTTGCTTTAAATTTATTAGCTTTGTGGGTTGTAACCCTCTTATACATGGTATTGTGTGATTGCAATGTGCTCATTTCAGTTATGGAATGCACGGAATGCCTCCTACTTGATTAATCGGTATGGTTTATTGATGTGTTTTATGGAATGTTTATGGAGTGATCTTTTGATGAGGATGTGTTTATAGATTGTTTATTTGTCATGGTTTATTGATTTCAGTTATTGATGGGGTTTGATCGGTATGGTACAGTGCATGCTTGTTGCTTGCTGGTGGTCCTTGTGATCTTTCAAAGGAGGTAACTTTACCAACTGAACACAATGAGTGATCATATCTGGACATCCATCCCAATTACTCCAATCATACATAGGACGGGACATCCTACCATCTTTCATCCCTCCAATCAAACATGAAATAGGGATGAACTTATCCCTCAAACCAAACATGAGCTAGGATGAGATGGGACAGGATCATCCGGGATGATCCTGTCCCGTCCGTCTCGTCCCTCCATCCAAACACACCCTAAGAAATCTAAGATAATTACAGAGGAGTAAAAAAATACGAGGGATGAAAGAGCAGTAATAAGAGTGGAAACAAAACATAAGCTGACATTTCGCCATCGTGGAGCTCGCTCTGTTTTGCACAATTAGTCTCCACGGCGACATGACATCGGTCATCGGCAGATCGACGTGTCAAGAAACAGCTCGCGTATGACAGCAAACAATGGCGGTCACGGCAAGGAATCGGAGACCTCCTGCTCGAACGCGTGCCTCAGGCTGCCCTTCATGAAGTTGCCGCTCCACGTGGACGCCGACGTCAAGCTGACCTGGCTCGCCGTCGTCCCCGCCGTGGACGACACGGTGTCGAGCCCGCCGTCGGTCGCCGGCCACACGAAGGACGGCTTGAAGGGCGGCACCGCCGGCGGCGGCACGGACCCGAGCAGGACCTGCTGGATGGCCGGCGTCCTGGGCCGCTCCCCCGGTGTCGGGTGGCTGCAGGCGAGCCCCAGCAGGATGAGCCGCTCCGCCTGCTCCCTGTCGAACGCGCCCTCGAGGCGCGCGTCGACGGCCTCGAGCGCGCGGCCGTCGCGGTGCAGGCGCCACACCCAGTCCACGAGGAAGTGGAAGCCCTCGACGTCGCAGCGCGGGCGGCGCCCGCAGACGACCTCAAGCACGACGGCGCCGAACGCGTAGACGTCGGACTCGCGCGTCGCCTTCTCTGTGTGGAAGCACTCGGGCGCGATGTAGCCGACGGTGCCGTGCACGCCGCCGCCGGCCTCCTCGATGTAGGAGGTCTTGTCCGTCTCGATGGCGCGCGCCAGGCCGAAGTCGCCGAGCCGGGCGCCGAAGGCGGCGTCGAGGAGGATGTTGGAGGCCTTGAGGTCGCGGTGCACCACCCGCTGGTCGTACTCGTCGTGGAGGTAGTGGAGAGCCGACGCCACGCCCTTGACGATGCTGTAGCGGAGCTCCCACCCCAGCAGCTGCCGCCCCGGCGCCGGGCCGAACAGGTGCTGGTCCAGGCTCCCGTTCGGCATGAACTCGTACACCAGCAGCAGCTCGCCGTTGTCGTGGCTCCACCCTGCATTGACCAATTTAATGTCAAAGTTTAATCTCCAAAACCATTTGGGGTGTTTGCAACAAATTAGTTTTGCAAATGATTTTTATTTCTTTGTAAGTTGTAACAATGACACTGCAGTGACAGTTCTAATGTCATTTTTGCAAAAGTTTGGTAAAGAAAACGAAAATGGATCATGAAGGCTGCTCAGTGTTTGTTTGTAATGAGGTGTATTATGCACACAAATGAATGTTGTTAATCAGCGAGTGGTGGTTCATTGATTGATTAGCAAAGTTTGAACGCATTGGAGCTGTAAAGTCTTAACGAAAGTGGAGAGGGTCAACAGGTTCCGCGCACATGCATCGCCTGGAAAGCCGAGTGAATTGCGTTCGAGTTGCCATTGTTAATGGACAAACCATGTGCGAGCGAGCATCACCACAGACGAATAAAGAATCAAGGAATGGTTAAGCAAGCGGCGGCGGCCGGAGGTGAGCAGGCTTACCGACGAGGCGGACGAGGTGCTTGTGGCGGAGGCGGTTGATGATGCTGAGCTCGGCGAGGAAGTCGTTCTGGCCCTGCGTGTTCGCCCGCGAGAACTTCTTGACGGCCACCTCCACCGCGCTCCCGGCGCCGCCGGGGCAGGTGTGGTCGCCGACCACCACGCCCCGGTACACCACCCCGTACCCGCCCTGCCCCAGCTTCATCTTCTCGTCGAAGTTGTTGGTCGCCTTGCGGATCTCGCGGTACTCGAACTCCCGCGGCCCGCCGGCGAGGCTCCGGATCATCGTGCCGGTGATGGCGCTGCTGTCGTCGCCGCCGCCGTGCGCCGCCTTCCGCCGCTTCGCCACGCAGACGTACGCCAGAACGGCCGCGGCGGCGAGCACGGTCACCCCCACGGGCACCCCGACGGCGAGCCCGACCGTGCGCCGCCTGGCGTCGCCGTCGCCGTCGTCACAGGGAAGCTTCTCCAGCGTCATGTTCCACGCCAGGACGCAGTTGAGCTGGTACTTGCTCCCCGTCGACGCCGAGAACCCCAAGTAGGACCACTCCGCCACGGTCGCCGCGAGGTCCAGCGGCGCGGCGAGGACCGCCCGCCCGGGCTTCGCCTTCCCGGCGACGGCCATGTACACGGCAATGCGGCGCGCGCCGCCGTCGTAGTCGACCCAGACGGTGTAGTTCGTCGGCTTGGCCGGCGAGATCTCGATGCCGAGAGGCTTGAGCGAGGCGTTGGCGACGGAGACGACGCTGTTGACGTTGAGCCCGACGTGGTTGTCGTCCGGGTCGTAGGGCTGCTTCTCGGTGTCGAGCTCGACGGCGACGATCTGGTTGGTGGCGTTGCCGTCGGTGGCGGCGTTGGTGAGGCCGAGGTACCCGCCGGAGCTCCCGGTGGGCGGCTCGTCCGCGGACGGCGCGATGACGAACGCGAACCCCTCCGCGGGCTCCGTGCCGTTGGGCCGGAAGATGTTGATGCTGAAGACGGTGCTGAAGGACGCGACCCTCTTGCCGTCGCCGGCGGTGGCGTTGGCCTCGTCGCCATGGCGGCCCTCGCGGTGCCAGAGCTTGAACGGCGTCGCGTAGAGCACGCGGCCGGACTTGTGGGTGAGGAAGGTGGCGGCGTCGTTGATGGTGTCCGGGGTGATCTGGAGCGCGCCCTGGCTGATGCTGGCGTCGCCGAGCACCGTCACGTTGGCGCCGCGGTTCGCGCCGACGAAGCGTGAGAAGCTGAACCCGGTGACATTGCCGTCGCCGCCGCCGGGAGCCGCGGGCGCGAGCGGGCCCGCGGTGGCATTGGTGGCGAGGGAAGCCGAGGCTGCGGCCGAGGTGACGGCGACGGCGCTGGCGGCAGCTAGGAGGAGCAGGTGTACGAGGAAGCGGGCGGCCATGAACGAGGAGCAGGAGGCCGAGACCACCGCCACTGCTGGGGTTGGCGCCCGTGTGCGGCCTGTGGGCGCTGCTGCACGGCCGCCCTCCTTATTTCCACCGGCTTTCCCTGAGAGAATCTTCGCCCGCCTACCGGTAAAGACGAGAGAAAAAAATTGGAAGCTTTGTTCAGTAGCAAAGCTGCGTTCACACCAGTGTCTTCTCCTGTCCTGTCCTCTTGCGTGAGGAACAGAGCGGAGAGCAGAAGAAGCCGAGATGAAGGTGCCGTCTCTGGCAGATACCAGGGGGTGTTTGGATCTGTAGTGCTGACTAAAATATATGTCACAAATATTTGAAGGCTAATTAGGAGAACTAAATATGAGCTAATTATAAAACTAATTGCACAGATGGAGTCTAATTCACAAGACGAATCTATTAAGCCTAATTAATCCATCATTAGCACATGTTTACTGTAGCATCACATTGTCAAATCATGAACTAATTAGGCTTAATAGATTCGTCTCGCAAATTAGTCTCCATCTATGCAATTGATTTTGTAATTAGTCTATGTTTAATACTCCTAATTAGTATCTAAACATTCGATGTGACAGGAATTTTAGGAGGTGCTAAACAAACAAACACCCTAAGCCTTTCCGATCAAAGACATTCCAATTTGTTTTTTTTCCCTCGAAAGACAAGACATTCCAATTTGTAGCCGGACTGAAAAACAGTGGCGCTGTCTTTTTTTTCAAACAAAAATACAGTAGCACTCAACAGTTTTCTTTTTTCTGGGAAAAAAAAAGTTAACATGGTTACATTCTTTTGTTGAAAGAAGCATGATTATGCAAATGGAGTGGATGGGCCAATTGGCCAAATGATGAAAACAGCATGTTTAGATTACTGAATGCGATGCCCATGTTAGCATCAGGCTTCAGCATCAAGCAATCCCGGATAGCGACTCAAAGAACGTGTGTACTGTACTTGAGTTGGTCCCGGCAAGCACGATGGTGCAAATTGAATTGGAATGTGAACGGTTTGCAGTTCCACTGTCCTTGGATCAAACTGCAGCTCGCAGCTTGTCGTCGCCCCGACCATGTGTAACTTGAAAGACCAACATCTGGTTGTACTATCGCGACTGATTTTGGGGGGGAAAATACTAGAAATAGAACTGCATACTCCGTAGTAGATTGCAGTTCTTGGGTTCCTGTTCAGCGTCGAGTGAGACAGAGGAGAGGACAGAAGGGATTGACAGCGAATGGGCGAACGGGCGGTTGGTCTTGGTCAGTGGTCACTGCATGCTCATCGATCGCCACCGGTCAGCAGCTGACCGATTAGCCAGACTTTCACCTTTCAGCAACCAGCTCATCGCCTTCAAAATGGTCAATGACACATGCATCGTGATCGAGCCCGATTCGCAGCGCCATTTCCCAGCCTTCTCCGCAGAATCCACGCTGGATACGCTGTTCCATGGATGAATGAGCTCGACCTGGAGCTGCGACCCTGATGAAAGATCGGATCCGTCCAGGGTTCCAGGTCAATCTCTGCTCTTCAACCGCTGCATCGTTCAGGGATTCACACCAACTGCCGCAGGGACCAAGAGTTCCTTCGGAGTGGCCCGCACATGCCGTCAGCTCCGTGCAGGCTCGTCGAGCTGTTGAGCAGCTCATGGCATGGCACTTTCTCATCTTTTCCTCTCTTTTTTCCCCCGCAAAGAGGATCAGCAGCTCGTTGCGCTTTTGCGGTGTGAAAATGACGCGGCGGGGAGACTGGAGAGAAGCATCATCAGGTGGAAAAAGATGCGTATGCAAGCTGGTGCGCCTCGATCTCGATGGCGACACCACTTTTGTTGAACAATGATGAGGGCATGCAGCTTAGCAGCAGGTGCCAAACTTATTACAGAAAATAACTTGCGGGAGAGTTAAGATTGCCCAAATTCTACTGTATGCTCCCTCCCTCCCCCCTCTGGTTACGGACTCTCTGGAAAATTGCACACTCATATGATGAAGTTCTATGGTAGCACCACTGAATGCCATGCTGATGACAGTAAGAAAATTACTGACCTGATGGTATTGTTGCCTCTGCAGTGCAGTATCTGCAACGGGAGAAGTATTGCTGATCTCTGTGCTGTCCTGCAATCAGCTAGGTGTAACAGTCCATGCATACAGCATACCCTCTTTTGCCTTTGGACTGTACATACTTCCTTGGCCACCAACTACGGGAGGTATACTTGTTACAAGGCGGATCAAGTGTGCAAACACCTTGCTCACGTCAAATCAATTGTGTACTGCTACAGTCATGGTCCATGCATATGCATGCTCAGTCTCCAATGAACAGGTGGAGCCATACTGCTCAGTTGTTGGGCTGTGTGGCCCGGACATAGCTGATGTGTCTGCACCGCACAGAAGAGGCAAGGCCATGTAATCAAGACCCCCGATTCCAGGGTCCTGCGGCGACCATTGGCGCGGGCCACGTCGCCCTCCGATCGCGCGGATCCGGCTGCTAGTGGCGCGGCTCGCCAATAGCAGGCAGGTGCGTGGAATTTTGTAAAAAAATCCTCCAATTTTCCACCAATCGACTTCGGGTCTAGGGAGCCTCCTGGACAATGGTAACCACGATTCGATTTCATAGCGGCACGTCCCATGAGTTCCAAAATATTTCAATACTAAGAGGGAAAATTCCGATTTCGCATCGCTTTTGCAAAAAATCACCTGCCGGAAGAACCCCTGCTGCACTCTGCCGCCGTGCGCTCGGCCCTGACCCTCCTCTCATTCCTCATTCCCTCTCTCTCCCTTCTCCTCTCCCCTCCCCACCGCCCGTTTCCGACATCTGGCACGCTAGGCAGCAAACTCTTGCTCGCAACACGTGCTCTACTCGCCGGAGGGCAGCAAACTCTTGAAGTCAAACTTTGACGACGACGCTCCAGAACGCTCAGCGTACCTCTAAAGTCACAGCTAGTTCCCAAATTCGGGGACTAAGCGCCAATTACTACTAAAAATACTTCCACTGGCTTCGCTAGCCCCCAGGCTCGGGGGTTAAGTGCCAATTACTACTCAGAAATATTTTCAGTAGCTTCGCTAGCTCCAGACTCGGGAGCTAAGTGCCAATTACTACTCGGGAATATCTCCAATGGTTCAGCTAGCTTCCAAGCTCGGGGGCTAAGCACCAATAAGTACTCGACGTGGTTCCTCTGGCTCACCTGGCGCATAAGCTCTGGGGCTGAACGCTGCAAAACTACTCAAATGATGACTTGCGTGAAGGCTAAGCTACCCTTGAATTGATTATTCAATCAATCCAAGGCTCGGGAGCTGATAAGCTACACCCATCAGTTGATTTTTTTTCAAGACGAAAGAAGAAGATTCAAGATTTTATTGACCCTCAGCTTGATTCTTCGATTCAACCTAAGGCTCGGGGGCTACTCCATATGGAGTGCGAATTTCGCCACCCTCCATATATGAAGACTACAATATTGAGATGATCAAGGCTTGACCACACCTTAGCCTCATGGCAGCTTTGAAGAACTTTGAAGATTCAGCTAGACAAAGTACTCAAAGAGCACCAAAACTACTCAGCGAGGATCTTAAAAGTACTCGAAGACTGCTGCATTCGGCTATGAAGCGCTCGGAGGCTTGTCGGGATAGATCCCCAATACCCACAAGGAAGGAAGAAGACGAACTCCTACTATGACTCATACCATGTAATCCTACTAGGACTCATACCATGTAATCCTACTAGGACTCCTCCTTATATCCGACTAGTTATCCCGCCCCCTGGAGTATATAAAGGAGGGCAGGGGTACCTAGATCGGCGGCTCAGAACCCTCAGAACCACCAAGAGGTTCAACACCAAACAACACCTAAGCGCAGGACGCAATGTACAACATCCCAAACAGGATGTAGGGTATTACGCTATTATGGCAGTCCGAACCTGTATAAATCCGTGTCTTGTATCCTCACTTTTACCTTCGAGTTCCAGGTCCGGCGATTCTCCACCAACCAATCTACTACCTCGGGTACCGCTTGGTAGGTTGCCGGGTATAAAACTCCAACATTGCCGCCGCAACGCGACGCCTCCTACCTCCTCTCACGTCCTCTCTTCCCCTACCTCTGGCCACATCTCGCTTCCTTCGTCCATCCTAGGGAGCCCTTAACTACTCATTCTGCATCATGGATACACCCGTGCATAACCCTAACCCTAATCGTAGGGGGTCCTACGGCGACCATTGGCACGGGCCACGTCGCCCCGTTTTCCTTTCCGTCCGATCGCGCAGATCCGGCCGTCCACAAGTAGGCAGACAGGTGCATGGAATTTTGCAAAAAAAGTCCTCCAGTTTTCCACTAATCGACTTCGGGTCCAGGGAGGCTCCTGGACAACAGTAACCTCGTTCGATTTCTTTGCGGCACGCCCCGTGGGTTCCAAAATATTTTAATACCAAGAAGAGAAAATGCCGATTTCGCGTCGCTTTTGCAAAAAACCGCCCGCTGGCCATTTTGCGAAGAACCCCCACTGCACCATGCCGCCGCGTGCTCGGCCCTAACCCTCCTCTCATTCCTCTCTCTCCCCTCTCCCCTCCCCTCCCCGCCGCCCGTTTACTGCACCGCACCACTGCTGCCGCCACCTTGGAGACTCACTACAAACTGGGTAGTAATGTGAGTTCTAGGATCCACCATGGATAGTAGAATGGATTTCATTAGGTTTTTAGCTCAAAGGTAACATGCTGCTGGATAATGAAGCATTAGGAATTTCCATTTTGTTTTTTTTTTGTTTTTCATTGGAGTAAGTTTTCAAAAGAAAGTGAAGATGGCTTGATCAATTGGCATTTCTAAATTCGTTCATGCTTATTGATACTAGTTACTAGCCTAGGTTATATTGTTATGCGCTCTAGCTTGCCTTTTACAAATTTACTTATGTTGGCATAATCTTCATTCTCTTCCAATATGAACTGTATATGTTGTATTCCTGTGATTATTTTATCTTGGTTCATAGCTATTACTCCCTGTAGTTCTCATGAAAAGCTTATCCAATTCTATGTGGACTGTGAGAATTGTTGGAACTTAATCTTTTTGTCACACATTTAAATTAAGGAAGCAAGCTTGGCTGACAGATCAAGAAGCAAGCTTGGCTATCTGATCAAGATTTGGTAGTTTTCATTGAAATGGTACTTACTCTGAACTTTTGTTGGTATTTTTGTTATTAAATTTCTGAATGGAGATTAGCATGTACATAATGACAAATATCTGCTTCAACATGTTGCAGGCCGACAAGACACGAAGCCACAACATAGGCAATCTCCACTTGGCTGAAATGAGATTTATCTCCTATATTGAGCGCAGGCATGTAAAGGTTGATGTTAGTATATTTTCTGCTTCTATCCAAGATATGATGCTTCCTTTAGTTAGTAATGTTTTATAACTTTGTTCTCTTGTGTGTAGTCATATTGCAATAAACTTGTCTCCATTTCGAAAATAAACTTGAAATCATATATTTGTTTGGATGTGATCATGCACTGTTGCCAAATTACCGTGGTCTTCTTTTCATATGCAATTTATTTGATGTCCATTTCAGACCAAAGTTGACTTATTTTAATGCAATAAATCTCATAATGGATAATTAAAAATAACATTTGAGTCGATAGCGATTCATAGTCAATTGTTGCTGATTTGCCATTCCAATGACAGATGGTGCTATCGGTAGGGATGGGGTGAAGTGAAGCGTATGTCATGTTTCAAGGGTGCACAGCTTTTTCAACCTTTTCATACGAGTTTACCTAATTATTTTTTCCTGCCTCCCTTGAGCTTATTAGCAACCAATTACCTCGATGTTTCGAGGACTGAAATAATTTGGCATGCCATTGTGCCTATAGCAGAATGTACAGCAGCATGGCTTCTGGCTTGAAGTCTTTTATCTATAATTAAGGGTTATGGGATGTAAGCATGCCAAGCAATGCCATATGTGCTTCGTCGTTGAGAAATGGCCTCACAATCCTGCTCATGCATTCCACATATATGAAATTGTAAGCATATCTATGAGTTACTTAAGATGTTAACTTGTGTTACTTAATGTTCTTATGTGTGGAGGGGAGCCATGGCAGGTGGCAGTATGCATCAGCAAGAAGCAGTACAAGCAGGAGCTTCCTTCAGGCTGGCATAGGTATGCAGGGGCCCAATATTTCTAAACTTCTAGCACCACTGCTTTTTAACGTTCCTATGAAGTATAAATTTCATAAGCTGTAGTTAATGTCAGATCCTATAGATTGTGAATCTAGCAAGCTCCCTTTTAGTTTAATCCTATCCTGTAAACTACTATTTTCATCATGGGAAATCGTAACATTTTTAGACAAAGGTGGACAAATCTGATCTCCATCTTATGTTAGTCCATCATCTCGTTAGACCTCATTTTCCACCATGTTTTTCCCTTGGTGGATCGAACTGCTCAAGTGATTATTTGCATTCTCAGTTTTTATCAAATCAGTTTGCTTGAAATGGATAGGGGAGCTTTCCTATCCAAATAGATAAGTTAGCTACTTTTTGCACCCATAATCTTTTTTTTTTGCAATTGCGCTTCCCTGCACTTCACTTGTAATTGAATCATAAAATACGACATGCATTGAAGAAATAACTTTGGTAGGTATTTTCCATTGGTTCGATTTATCAGACAGGTTTCATCGAAGTGTGCTAATCATGGCCATGTTAATTGAACTTGCTAAGAATAGCAGAATGTATGTTAAATTGCTTCTGTGCTTGACCTTCAGTTGCTTTGTGTTACATGACCATATGCTTTAACAGCTTCTAAATGTACATATAAGTATGTATATTCCTCTTTGTAATTGTGTCTTCAAGTTTCACTGAGTCATGCAATGCTCATAACAGAATTGTTAGTTTAATAATTAGTATATATGGTTCAAGTTTACGCAAGATCATGTGAGAGAAAGAACCTAGATCTTTTTTTGCGAGGGAAAGAACTAAGATTAATTATCTAAAAAATAGCCTAGATTAATTTGTGGAACACATTTTTTAAAATCTGGAAGCTAACATTTTTTCCCTTTAACTTCATGCTTGGATGATAATCTCCGTGACTTCATGTTCCTTTCTTCAAGAATTGATCTGGTTTTCTATTACTATTGGGAAATGATAATTTTAGGCTTCCTCTACATTTCTATCCCAATCAGGAGCTATCATTCTCTTGTGACCAAACTAATGTTGTTTGGTTCTCTACTAAGTGATCAGTATATATCTATCAACTTATGGATGATCTTGGGCATCTCATTTTATTTATTCAGTCCATCATAGTTCCATTCCGTTCATCAAAAATTGTCAGTACTTTCGCATGCTTATACATGTATTTACTTTTATAATATTACATCATTAGCTACTTCACAGTTGCTTGACAACTCGGTGTTAGAGTTTTGAATGGCAAGAGCTGGTACTATACCAGGTGTCACAATTCATCAACATGCTTGCACGATAAAGGGGTATCACAGCTTGGGTGCTGACAAAGGATCATGTTTGGAAGTTTTGGGAGCAGCTCTCACTACCGGAAAGCTAAAAATTGCCGAGTGTTTTTTCTTTGCCGAGTGTTTTTTTCGAACACTCGGCAAACAAGCTCTTCGCCGAGTGCCAAGCTAAAAACACTCGGCAAAGAAAAAACACTTGGCAAATCGAATCTTTGCCGAGTGTCACGAAAAAAACACTCGGCAAACCGGTCTCTTTGCCGAGTGTCAAAAAAAACACTCGGCAAAGAGGGGTCTTTGCCGAGTGTCAAAAAAAACACTCGGCAAAGAGGGGGCTTTGCCGAGTGTCAAAAAAGACACTCGGCAAAGAGGGGGGTTTGCCGAGTGTTTTTTTTGACACTCGGCAAAAAAATAATTTTTTCCCTCTTTTCACCTTGAAATTTTTTCTACTCCTCACATACAACATGTGGTACTTCATATTAAAATTTGGTATATTTTTGGATTTGTTTGCTATATTTAATTAATTAATTGCATTTTAAGGGAATTTTTGGTATAAGTCAAATTTGAACTGCAAGTGATTCAAATTATAGAATAAAATGCATAGAAAAATGATATTTATGTTATTTAGCCCAGTTTGAGTCCTTACCCATGAAATGAAAAGAAATTTCAAACATCTTGTTCAGAAAACATAACCACAAACATGTGATCGAATGATTTTTAAATTTTAGAAAAGGCAAACGAAGTCGGAAAATCATGAGATTTGTCATGGTGTGATGATATCATACGTGGAGGTTGTGGTAAAAAATTGAGAAGGTTTTGCATATTTTTTCACGTGCGATGTTTACAAACCGAAGCATCTCCGAAGAAGAATAGTAGCGTTGAGAAGAATTCGATTAGATTTAGAGTCAAAGTGACGGTCGAGATTTGATTTGACCACAAAACTTTTTTTATATGCAATAGAGAATATATATTGTTTCAGGTGTTATTTTGCTAATTTTTTGGAACTGTTGGATATTTTTAATAATGTATTAAAGGTAATTATATAATGTTTGCTGAG